>NW_010253513.1:25962-26178 GCF_000690775.1 Eurypyga helias
GCTTCGCTGCCCTGCCTGGTGGGGACATGCCCTCGGTGACTCTGCCACCCTTCCTGCTGGTGACATGCCCTCGGTGACTCCGCCACCCTTCCTTCTGGTGACATGCCCTCGGTGACTCCACAGCCCTTCCTTCTGTTGACGTGGCCTCAGTGACTCTGCCACCCCTCCTTCTGGTGACATACCCTCTGTGGCTCTGCAGCCCTTCCTTCTGGTGAC
>NW_010253514.1:0-4008 GCF_000690775.1 Eurypyga helias
ATATATAGGGTGTTACAGCATGTTTAGGCTTCAGTGATCCTGCGTGTCCCTCCCTCATGCCTGAGCATCCTGGGGGGGCCCTGGATGAAGAACCCATGGAGAAACGGCAGCACCAGCTGTGCCATCGGTCTGAGCAATGGCTCTCAGGCTGGTGAGGCTTCCCTGGTGATGGAGCAGGAGGTCTGGATTCATCAGTCATGTCACATTACATTATGTGATGCAACGCAACATGGCATGACTGATGCAACCCAACGTTAAATGTCATAGAGCAATGGATCAGCTCAAGGCTACGGTAATTTTATGTGCCCATTTAATCTGGTATTTAAAAACAAACACTCACAGCAATCTGCATCACACGCTACATTTTGCAAAATTGAGCAGCAAATCTGTACCAAGCAAATTATATAATTCTGTCATCTCTCAGCCTTATGTACGTGTGTGTAAATACGTAGTCGGGTTTAAAATGAGTGCTCTGACTTTCCTCTCCCACCAACAGCATCGCCAGCAAGGTCCTTGTGGAGCTGTTGCAGGCCACTCTGCGATGGGGTCTCTGCTCTTCAGCTGGTGATGGAGGCAGGTACGAGGGGCATGTCCCACCCCGGTAGTCGCCACCGCTGCCGCTCTCACCGACTGCAGACAGAGCAGCCCCTGCTACCATCCACTCCAGGTAAATCAGGCGGGCTGGTTTAGATCAGCAATTTACACTCTTGTGCTGAAGATGAAGGGTTTTACCTGAAGCTTGTTCTGGGCACGCTCACCTGAGCTACGGTGGGCTCAGGCACCGGGGCTGAGGCTCTTCTCCCCCGGCACAGCTGCACCCACAGCTGTCTGCAGCTGCACTGAAATTTCATGGAATCATAGAATGGTTTGGGTTGGAAGGGACCTTAAAGATCATCTAGTTCCAACCCCCCTGCCATGGGCAGGGACACCTTCCACTAGACCAGGTCGCTCAAAGCCACATCCAGCCTGGCCTTGAAGACAGCCAGGGAAATTTGGTGCTTCCCTTTCCCTCGTGGCCTTCAAATGCATCTGCCACCCATCCTCTCCTCTCCATGGTGAGGGCTCTCCTGCAGACTCAGCCTTGCCGTGTCTTTCAAAGCATCCCGGTGTTTTGAAGGGGAAAAGCCTACCCTGTTGTTCTTCCTCCCAGCCCTGGGTCTGTGTGGCCTTGGTCTGGCTCTGCTTGGAGAAAAAAGTCCCTTAAGCACTTGCTTACTCCAGCCCAATTGAGGGTAGCACTTCGACACGAGCTGAATTTTAAGCAGGTACGTAAGGGCTGTCCTGGGATACTTTCCCGGATCAGCCTAGGGCAGACCTCTCCAGAGCAGAGACCATTCCTCTTTTTAATGGCTGGAGCAACAATAACGTTAATTAATGTTTCCCCAGCCTGTCATAGCGCCGTCACATTTTATGACCAAAAGAAGTGCTTCAGTCCTTCTGCCTTGCCGGGCTCCTCCTGTGTCCCCGCGCTCGGACAGGAGGGCAGCAGCTCTACGTGCAGGTTTCCAGCCCGCTGCCTGCCCTGCCCAACCTGACGGGCAGGGGTCCAGCGGCAGGGAATGCCTCTTCTCCTTAAAAAATCAAAAATAAGGAAAAATAAAGGAGCAGAGCCCACAGTGTGCTGTGGCCAGGTTTTCCCTGCACATGCAGGTGATTTCTGGTGGTGGATGCTGAGGAGCGTCCATCGGCGTCATTCCGCAGGGCTCTCCTCGCCCCATCCCTGACAGCTCTCACGGTTTCCGTGTGTGCTGTGCTTGACAGGGTTGGCGTGTCCGCAAAATGCGCTCACGTCGGAGCATCCCCTTTCCAACCAAAAAGGCTCTGTTGAGGTCTGGTGGGGAGCCGACCTGGGAGAGCATGAACTTTCCCATCCAAAATTCTCCTCTCCGAGGCTGGGTGTTCCCAAAGGACTGGGGCTGGGTCGAGAGAGCTCAGCGCAATGCCAACCAGGGCGCACGTCAGGGGCTGCGGCCGGGTTGGGGACGGATGCTGCTCCGCACGCTGGCTGCTGAGCTGGGGTCTGTGTTTATGTGCATGGCTGCTGTTGCACAGACCTTTCCAAGGGGGTCTGGGTTCTGCAGCATTTGCTAATACTGCTGTGCGGAGCCAGGATTTTTTCCCTTTAATTCCTAGAGCTGACTGTCAGCGTGCAGCCAGGTACGGATCCAGAGCGGGACTGGAGCGAGCCATTTCGGAGAGGCTTTGCAGCAGCCGTCAGCGCCGTCAGACAACGTAGCTGTCTGCAGGGTGTGTGCTCAGCAAACCCATCTCCAGGGCTCTGGAGGTGGGTGAAAAACAGGTAGATGCTTGCAGTCTCGGAAGTCTGTTTTTACATCTTGGATCAGAAACATGCAATGAAAAATTCATATTTCAGTTCAGATCTTATTTTTGGCTTAAGATCAGAAAAAAAATGTTAAGTGGGGAATCTAATGTGCATTTATATTTGCGTAACTCCCTAGCAGTGGAACTGCTTTGTGTCTTATACAGCTCATGCCAAAGTGAAGGATTTGCTCTTTCATTTTCAGCCTGGGGTGAAATTTTACAGTTGAGATTATAGGATCCTGAAAATAATTGTTGCCCCAACCTTAACTCTTACATTATAAATGAGGATGCATCATACTCAGCATGACTGGGAATTACAGAAATTAAGGATGAAAAAGACCTCATCTTCCAGCCAGTGTAGGATTATTTTGTACAGTGAGTTTGATTTTTTTTAAAGTATTCTCTCTTTTAGATGATGGCCATTTTCCTGACAGAGCTGCTGATGAACGGCTCCATTTCAAGCGAGACCCAGCAGCGGTGTCCTCATGCTGCTCTTCTCCAAAACCAAAATAAGCTGTTCCTTTGCTCCACCCTGACATTCTTCTGGCCCAGGGAGCTGACATACTCAGGGCGCAGATGGAGGCCAAGGTTTGTATTTCAAGGGGCAGCTGGGTGCCGGGGCTGCCAGCCCGCAGGCAGGTGCAGGCACCTGGGCAGTGTGTATGCCTGGCAGTAAGGAGGATCTGGATCCATCCCCGCCAGCGACCTCCTGGACCTCCTCCTCACCCTGCCCCTGCTTGCCCAGCTGCCCTCCCTCCGCCACCCCACCGGGACAGCCCATCCTGCCGGGACAGCACCAGGGCAGAGGACAGATGCTGAGCCATGGCTCTGATGACATTGTTTTTTCCCCCAAGCCCATCAGGCCAGATTTTGGTGGTGGAATGAATAACTGCAAGCTGTACAAGAGAAGTTTTCTTTCTGTGGTTTCTTTCTCCCTCTTTGCCCATCCAGACTGGCTCCTTTCCACCCTCCTTCCACTTCTTTTTGTTGTTGCTAAAAAGATTAAACTTGTTTGACCAGGTTCTGAGTCAGCACAGTTGTAAGGGGAAGATGAATGAGGCTCTTTAACCCTGCTTATCCCTTCAAATGCCCTCCTCATGGAAAGAAACACACACACGCATGCTCTGGGAAACATTGGTTTTAATGTTCCTTTTATTTTTAAGTCATTCTTTCCCCCAGTCTTATTTCTACTTCTGTCAGATAATGGGGCTGCTCTCACTCCTGCTGCTCTCTGTGCTGAACCTTTCTCTGCTTTTCCACGCTGAAAGGGCTCTCCCTTTCTTCTGGATCTTCTGCAGTAAGCCGGAGCAGGATGCGTGATCCTGAAAGGGCAAAGCAGCTCTGTTCTCCTTTTGTCCCCAAAACCTTTCCCCTCTCAGCCTGACTCTCACATCTTGATCCTTTTTACCTCAGTCCTCGGAGGAGGCTGCCTTCAAAACTCTTTTATCCTGGCAGTAAAAATCAGAAGCTTGAAGAGAAATCCCAAAGATGATGCAGGGAGATGGGGCTTATACCCAGGGAGAGCAGTTTTGGGACAGGACGGGATGCTGCTGGGTGGTGAGGGGAACCCATTGGGGTACACAGTGTCCTGAGCACTCACGTCTCCTTGTGAACCGCCGTGCAGTCACGCTTGATGTGTCCCATCACTCTGCTCCCCGTGACCGGCCCCACCTGCCCTCATCGCGT
>NW_010253514.1:4099-10372 GCF_000690775.1 Eurypyga helias
CCCTGCCCTCATCGCGTGGTTCCTGGCCGCGGCGAGTGCCAACGGGGCCCGCCTGCGCACTGGCGTCCCGGCGCTCGCAGCCCTTGGCGCTGCAGGCAACATCCCGCTTTGCCAGCACCTAGACCCAACCAGCGAGCATCTTCATGCCCTCTAAGACGGATCCCAAAGCAGAATGAAACTTCAGGGTAGGATTTCAATCCCCAGCTGTGCTAATTGCTCCCAGCATTTCTCTTCTGTTTGACAGCCTGACCCCAAAGCCCACAGAGCTCCAGGAAATTTCTTAAGCTGAAGGCTCGAGAGAGGCAAATATTTTCCAGTTTTCTGTTTGGGGGATAAACAGAAGTAAATGGTGCATCCATAATCCTGGATTCTGCTTTACAAATGCCTTGTGGTGGTACTGTGTGTCATTCATGTAGGTGACTTTTACAATGAAAAATCCCATTTAAGCCTGACCTTTCACGTTCCGGAACATAATAGACTATGCAACCAAATCACATCCTTCTGGCAGGGACACCAGTGAACTGGAATATTAGTTTTCTAAGGGGACATTTGGATTCTGAAAATTCATTTGTCAGAAGTTGTGTTTCTGACTATGGGTCCATTACAGGGAGCGGGCAGGGAGGGTGCTCCCAGCCTGCTGACACCATGGTCTGGTGCAGGTGAGCATCTCCCCGGGAAGTTGGTGATTTGAATTTGGGAATGGGTCTCCTGAGAGCCCTCTCTGCGGGGACTTTTGCTTGTCTCCCAGGGAGCAGGAGGAAGAAAGAGCAAAGATGGCAAACGAGGTAGAAACAAGATCTCCTGTTCTCCACAGCAAACACTGGGCAATGATGGAGTGTTTTGCCCGGAATGGGTGGGATGGAGTGATGTGGGAGGAGATGGAGTGGAATGGGACAACATCTTATTCTCACTCCCCAGCAGCCCCTTCCCATCCTGCCCTTCCCAGGCTGTGGGGCAGGAGAGGTGGCTCATACAGATGGGCCTATTTCCAGCCCAGCAATTAATTATTGCTGCCGCTTCCCTCGCGGGGCTCTTTGTGCAGCAGCTCCC
Source organism: Eurypyga helias (assembly GCF_000690775.1). Taxonomy (NCBI): domain Eukaryota; kingdom Metazoa; phylum Chordata; class Aves; order Eurypygiformes; family Eurypygidae; genus Eurypyga; species Eurypyga helias. Next base: position 5,150 of record NW_010253514.1, read on the forward strand.
CAAGACTGCTAATTCCACCCCCATTCCCGCTGGCTCGCGAGGCCGCTGCGGCTGCTACTTGAAGCATTTATGTTAATACGCTATCAGGCAGCCACATCCCATGGCTTATCATTTTCATCAAGTCTTGGTTTTATGGTTGAAAGGAATTACTTTCAAAAGACCATTACCACCTCCCTGTTTCTCATGGCCTTATGCCTACCTGCTGCTAAGCTTTTATAAAGGCATAATTTTTTTTGTGTAAAGCTCATAAAAGCTGCTACTCAAGTCCCATGCTCGAGTCCACTTCCCTCGCTCGCTGCCTGGGACTCTGCCTCGGGCGGGAGTGTTCCTGGCTGATGCTTCTGGGAAGCTGGGCAGTGGAGGGGAGAGCAGCTTTTCCCTGGTGAACCCACAGCTCTGTGGGGCTGCGTGATGGTGCCAGAGTTAGACCAGGCATGCTTCCGATGAGGAGGCCCCACATCCTTTTTAGGGAGGACAAGGGGACATGGGTATGCTTGACCATCTCCAGGCGTTGCATCAGGCAGGAACAGGGCAGGATGCTCGTGGGCCCACACCTCCCAATCACACGTTTTGGCACCTCCTTCGCCTGCAGCCGTCCCTGAGGGATGGTGAGTGCCTCTCGGGCTGCACAGTGAACTCTGGGGTTGGGGCAGGCACCGCTCTCTGGAGCCTGCCGTCAGGGCAGTTTCTCCTTCAAAAAAAAATTCACTGCTGCTTTCTTTTTTATTTTATTGCTGGCGAGTTGAAAAGGGGCACACAGCTAGTCACACTGCCTGATAGTCACTTGCCAGTACCATACAAACACTTAAGCAGCAATATATCAATCAGCGTTATGTGTCAGCCTTGACTACTGCGTTCAGCTTCCATCACCCAAACAAAATCACGCCGTGGCAGGCGAGGAGGAGGCTAATACCGGTGGCTGGAGTCATGGCTGGGCATACAAACACGGGTGGGTAGCTGGGTGGCTGAGCCAGCTGCTGGAGCTGGGGAGAAGAGCCGGGGGAGATGCAGGGTGCAGGCAGCGACGTGGCTTGCTGAGCACGTGGTGGTCCCTGCCCCACGGGGCAGATGGGGTGTCCAGGGAGGGCGAGGGTGCCCCTGCACACTCGCTGCCCCTCGAAGGGCCATGGCATCCTGTGGCTTTGCTCCACTCAGCAGCCAAAGGGTGCCTGTGGCCCGAGGCAGGAACAGCGGAGGGGTCAGTACCTGCAGCCCCAGCAGCTGCCCCAGCCTCCTGCTGCTCTCCCTCTTTGCATCCAGTTAGAGTAACTGCGGCTAATTAAAAGGAGGTAATGAATTTCAAGAGGGGTGCTGAGTGCTGTCCCAGTCTCAAGGCTGTTGGAGCTGCCCTGGGACAGTTGCTCCGTGTTAGCACCTTCTGCAAGCCCAGGTGTCTGTGGTTGCTTCTGGGCAGTGAGTGGGGCCAAGTGCCTGGGGGAACCCCCCAGCTCATGCAGGCACCACCAGCAGCGAGCGCGAAGGGCCAAGGTGTGCTGTGGATTAAATGTGCATGAAAACTTAAATGTGACTGGGGGGCAGTCCCCAGGCCCTTGGCAACCTGCTAACGTGATGCTCGGTGCCTGGCTTTTAGAGAGGAGGAGGAGTGTGGTGGGGGGCTCCCTGGGGACTCCCTCATAGACCAGCTGTAGCCCACGGGGCTGCTGCAAGACAGAACTGCAGAGGGACTGACGCTGCCCCACGGCTCCGGCAGCACCGTAGCTCCTGTTCCGGCTGCTTCTGAGCAGGATTTGCTGGATATGGCTGTTGATGCAGGGCTGGTGTCATCCTCACAGCACTTCTGGATGGGATGACCACACTGGGGATGGAGAGGCTGAGGTGTGGGCGGTTTCACAGCATCAGAAAGCTCTGGGCTTTGCATTTCTTCATATTAAATATGCGAGTGGCCACTATATCTCCTGATCGTTTAATTTGACTTGGAATAAGAGGTATTTGTATTCATTTCCAGAGATGATGTACAGGCCTGATCTTAAACTGATTTAGACAGCACTGTACATCAAGAAAAATGAGAATGGGAAAATCTAATGTATAGTGTTTTTTTAAAATAGGGCACTTCACAAACCTGCATGGAATTACAAGCGATAGGCAAATGCTGTCACAAAAGTCTCTCTTAAATGACAAAAGGACATGAAGAATAGCGCTGCTCAGCAGCACAATACAAGCTCCAATAATACGATCACATGCTTCCTCTCGAGTAGTTTGTAGTACGAGGGCTTTGACAGATGTCCTCTGTCAAATCTTCCCCTGGTAGCTGGAGATGTTACTGGTGTCTCCCGTGCCCTGTGCCAGCAGCCACCGACCGACCTCTCGGTCCAGGAACTGGCTTCTCCAGGTGCCTACGTGTCCCCTCGGCATGTTCACCCCTCCATGTCCGTGACTGAGGTCCAGACTCATCACCAGGGCTTGTTTTGTGTTTGCATTCTGGTCTGGGTCAGGTACAACCCCACGTCATCCCCGCTGTCTGTGCAGGGGATGGATGGTGAGCGCAGAGGTGTCTGCAGCCTCTTTGGGCTGGCTGTGTGCGGGATAGCCCAGGTTCAGGAGGGTGAGTGGTAGAAGTAAGCAGGAGGCAGGCAGAGAGGGTGTGCAATGTTCTGGTATGGGTAGGCAGCACGTCCTCTCTTTGCACATAGGATATACGGAGATACAGGTGCTGCTCAGGCGCACACAGTCGCTGGAGCTGAACGTGCTCAGTGCTTGGGTGGGCTGCAAGTCATTCGCTGTGAGAGGTGACATCAGTGGCTTAATAACAGCACTCCGGCTCAGAATTAAAGCTCTGGCTGTGGCTTGGTGGGTGCTGCGATCTCTGCGAGGTCTGGCTTTTAAACAGTCCTTAAAGCTGATGTGATAAAGGGGGAGAGCCTCAAGCGGGTGCCCTGGCTGGGTCAGAGCACGCACGCCCACCTTGCAGGTTGGTTATCGGAGCATTCGCTCTCATCTTCCTTCCAAAATCATTGCGGAGCAGTGCCGCGAGCTGCTAGGAAACAGCTGTATTATCGGTGGTGGTTGTGTGCCGGTGGGAGGGATAGTGAACTGATCTTTTCTGGGAATCTCTTAGGATCGGTGCAAACCTTTCCATGGAAGTAAATATGCATTGGATGAGGGCCATATTTTGACCTTGGCTGGATGTGAGGTTTTAATTATCAGAGCTGGCTGGATAACACACAACATTTTGCCATGAGCATTGCAATATCTAGGAATTTATTTCAGCATTGCTTTACTCCTTCTGGGCTTTGTGTTTATGAACATACAAATAAACCTGCTCCAAAGCAGGTATTTTTTTACCTAAGCAGCATGCTGAAGGGGCTGTGATTTCATTTATGTGCTCTTTATGCTGCTTCTTTACTGTGGGTATAAATATAACTTACATGTTACAAAAACCTTTTTCTCTGAAAAAAAGTGTGAGATCCTAACGCAAAGGAGTCGCAAACCTCCTGTAAGTGCTGCAGGGTAGTGTGGGGGTCAGACCTGAATTCGCAGCTCTCAGACATCGGTTCCTGCTGGGTGGGAGAAGAGGCGCCGTCGCAGGCAGCAGGACTGTGCCGGGGCATGGCTTCTCCCACCCTGTCTCGCTGCAGCAAGGTGCCTTCAAAGGTGCCTTGCTTCCTTCGCAAAGCATTCCAAAGTGCTGCTCAAGCCCCGGGCAGGGTGTTTCCTGGGCTGGCCCTCCAGAAAACCAAGGGGAGCATTGGCAGGCATGTACCTTTGAGCTTTAAGGAATGCTGGTTGCTGTTTAAATATATAATAATCAAATGAAAACGGTCTTTTGCAGACTCTTGGGAGTGTTCCATCTTCAAAGTGGCATGAAGTGATTTAGCCATTAAGGTTAATGCTCATCTTCCTGCTGTCTGGGTTAGGCAATGCAAATAGCTTAGCCAGTACTTTTAAAGGTCATCGTGCATGAAAAAAATAAAGATCATACACTGCTCATGGAAATGTCCTTAGTACTCACTGCTTGTTCAGAGGAGGAGGGACGAGGCACTCCTGGAGTGTTTACCTCATCCCGCTGATGGTTTGGTGACAGGCCTTGAATTTGTGACAGCTTTAGGTGCAAGTTGGCATCCCCTTCAGTACCCCTGGCAGTTTGTTTGCTGGGTGATGGTGATACTGGCAGTTACCGAATACCAGGGATGCTGACTCCAGGAAGGCTCCCCATCACCAAGGCATGCACTCCAGCGATGGACAGGTTGAATCTCCAGTCTCTTCTCTGGGTTTCCTGTGGGACTCCTTTGGGTTCAGATCTTCCCTTCTTTGCCTTCCCCACAGGATGTCTTGCTCCTAATTTATCTAGGAAGTAATTTTAATCCTTCTCTCCTGGCTGGCTACCCCAGCACATAATTAATTTATTAACACACTAACCTACTTTAAGGAGATAATCACTTTAGGGTCACAGCAGGTCTCAACCTGGCCTCATGACAGGGGTTTTCAGAGAACCTAAATTCCTTGGCGTCAGGAGGCATCCGGCCGGATACCGAACGCAGCATCCTCTTCCCCTTGGCCCCGCTCCCTGCAGCCGCCCCGTTCTGGCTCCTGGGGCTGACCCCTGTCCTCAGCCACGCTGCCCGCAGCGAAAGCTCAGCATGAAGGGGATCTGCTCCTGCATGGGACCGGGAGGAGTTAATCCTTTCGGCAGTGTCCTTTAGGAGCGCCTTCCTCTCTGTCTTTCCTGAGTGGAGCTGCTGGATTGTTACTTCCCAGAGGAGGAGAGGAGGGAGCCGTTGCTTTGCAGCCGCTCTGATGTGGGTGTTTAGCAGCAGCTCTAATAGCCTCCTCTCTCAGAGAAGTGAACTATATCCTCCGCTCATTACTGCAGCCCTTCAGAGGAAGAGGAGAGAAGAAGAAAAGATCCTATTCCATCTCACTGTTTCCAAACAATACAAAGAGGATGAGGACTCCTCTGTTTGTAGTGAGCTTATATAAGAAATAAGCAATAAATGAGGAAATCCTGGTGACCTGCAGTGTGCCCCGAGCCCTAACGTTTCTGGTGCTTGACTGTCCATGTACCGAGCGGCAAAGTAAAATGAAAGCAGCTTTTAAAGTCTCTATTCTTCTCTTCAGCTGTGAAATTCCTGCCTCTCTTTGTTGAGTATGATCTTTGTTGGTGTTTTCTTTGTGCCTGGAGTAATTTCTGTGTTGAGAGTCTGTTGTGCCTCTTCCCAGCACTGCTGTGCAGTCATTGTTCGTCCTGACACCGACCCTTCCCGG
>NW_010253514.1:10417-16986 GCF_000690775.1 Eurypyga helias
CCGGCTGCCAAGCGGCCGCACCGCTGAGGCGGCAGCGGGGCCTCGAGTGCCGCGCAGGGGGAACGTCAGGAAGGCTCCCCGTTCCCCCAGGAGTGAGTTCCCGCAGGCTCCTGCACTCCTCAGAGGCTCCTGGCAGCCAAAGGGAGTCATAAATCTCACAGGGATGGTCCCTGCCCTGGGAGCTTCAGAGATGGTTGTGGTTTGGGTGAAGGTGGGAGGGGGAATGGGAGATGGGGCAGCCCACCCTGTGGTTCTCCTGGTGTGGGGCTGGAGAGGTGCAGTCCTGCAAAGTGTGCTGGAAAAGGCAATCCTGCCTTCTGAGAGAGAGCTCCTCGGGTTCCTGAGACTTCATTCTATGCCGTATAGACTGGATATTAATGAATATTAATAAATATTGATACTAATTATCTCCACCTGCTTGAAGCTCCTGAAAAGTACATGTGTGGGGCTCTGTGAGATGTGAGTGGACCTTAATTCTGCTTGCGCTGAGCCATGTGTGCTGACAGCCTGGCACGCGTGCCGACGTCTCTGCGTTATTGGCTGTCCACGGGGACAGCTGAGATGACACTCCGTGCGAGAAGTTAAACGTGCCTGCTATGTCTGCATGGGAGCAGGGCTTGCACATTCTATTTTATAACTTTTTTCCTGCTTCTCATCTGTAAACCTCACAGTCAGCATAACAGATGGGGATGGCTCGGATGTTGCAGATACAGTTTGATGTATATGGGCTTGAGCCAATATCCTATTGAAGCTGAGGGTTGTCTTCCAGTCTCTGGATCACGGTAAATGAATTAATGCAGGCTCTGGGGTCATCATAAATACTCACCCTGTCCAAGGAGCGATGGTGTCGGGTGTGTGGCTGGAATACTACACCTTGCGAAGGCAGGCTCTAGTCCAAAGCTACGCTGAGCTGTTTCAACCCTGATGCAACCCTTGTTCTTGCCGGGAGTTTTTCAGCCCTGACTCAAGGAAGCACATGTAGAAAGACAAGGAAGCGATGGAGCTGAGAAGGACTCTTTCCAGCAAAGTCTGTGTGGCTGCTGTGAGACCAAAGCCAAGGTCCAGGCAGGGCAGTTGGCTGACCAGCTCCTCTCTGGGGAGCGCTCCGAGCAGAGCAGTGGGCGCACGTTGAGGGCTGTTCACACCTGCCAGCGGGGCTAGCCAGGTCCTGCTCCTCAGCTGGGGGGGGAGGGAGGTGAGGAGACACCCAACTCCCACTTTGGCTGACCCTTCAGAAGAGTCCCTGGGGACCCAGTGCAGATTCTCCTCCCAGTTTACCTCAGCTGGGGAATGAATTCGCCTTCCTGGACATGTGCGAGCTGCTGCACACCGTCACAGACATAGGACATTTCCTCCTTTCTGATACTCGCCTGTGCGCTTTACTGTCTTGGCGTCACTCCAGGGTATTACAGCCTGGGTAGGCGACATGATTTATTCTTTTTGTCCCTCTGTTAAAGGATGTCTCCTGGGTGTTTTGAGAGGCAAAACTGAGCTTGCATATAACTCGGCTATGTGTCTGTGAGCTGGTAAGTCATGCAGAGAAACACGTCACCCTGGCTCGGGATGCTGTGGTCGTTCCTGGCTTGGCTGATGGTGCCTGCGCCATCCCTGCTGGCTCTGGGGACGTGGTGCTGTGCTCACAGTGAAACTTGGCTGTAAAATTTTGGGTCTCTCTTTCCAGAAGCAGAAATGAGGGATTCAGCCTTCTCCACTCCCTCTCCATCACATTTCCTTGGAAAAAGCTGCTTTAAACTTCTTCCCTGGCTTGTCCTGCCGAGGCAGAGCTCAGCGAGTTGCATCTGCCTGTCATGTCACGTTAGTGTTTGCTGCGAGCCACGCCATGACATCCCAAGCAGACTGGCGTACCATGGAAATAAAGTTGCTCTATGTGAAAATGGAAAAGTTGTCGCTTTCCAGAAAACAGGCTGGAGAACATCAGCTGCAAATGGGAAGGAAAAAAAAAAAGGCTTGTCTGAGTGGATGAAGGGATAGCTTTTAAAAAGCAGACCCAGCTTCCACCGATGTCAATGGAAAGCCTTACACAAACGTTAATGGCTATGGAGTCATGCCCTAAAGCATTATATTTTTTGGGATGATGTCAAATCGTAGTATCTCAAACGAAGCTTTTGTGTTACTATAATAAGGTCTTTTTTGATTCAACTACTTAGGTTAGCTCTTTAGTGAAGTCACTTCACCTCTTCCTGCCCCTGAAAAATAGCTCTCATGAAACTTGTGAAACTTTATCTAGTGCTTTGAGATCTATAGGTGGAGTTAGACCATCGGGGATGTATTGTTATCACTCTCACTAGAGAACAATTTGAGGGAGGAAAAATGTTTGTGATTCTTTGGGCAGATCTGCAGAGGCTGGGAAAAAAAAAAAAAAGAAAAAAGAGTAATTTGTCCCCTATTAAAACACTGTGAAATACTCTGACTCTGGAAGAATTTCCCTTGTGCTTTTAGAAACCCCCTGAGTTCAAAGCATCCACCCCCTGATGCTCCAGCCTAAGCTGTATCTTGTAATCTCCGCTGTACCCTTTGGGAAATTTCCCCACGGCTTTGTGTACACAAGAGAGACTCTTCTAAGGAAATTTTATTAAAAAAGACATTGTTTTTAAAGTGGGATTTAAATCGTAAGCTACATTCTCTCTGTCAGCAGTTCTCTCCCTCCGTGCGCAGTGGATCCAGCTCCTGAGCAGATACCCATCTCTCGTCTGGCACGTCCGCGTCTGTGATAATAAGGGCGAGCATGTGGCTGAAGCGATGGAAGGTAACAGCAGGCCTGCTGCTTCCCGGCTGGTCTGTGACTCCGGAGGCGTCTTTCGGAGCAGTTAGCCACTGGCGTGACGCCGGGAGAGGGGACTTGGCGCTGAAGCGGCTAAGGCGCGCTCACGGAAAGGCTCCAGCACCTCTGGACGAGCTCTTGCCAGTGCCGACGGCACTTGCTGTTCCCCAGGCAAGCGCCTGTCTCTAAGTTACGTCTCCATTGAAGGAAGCAGCTTGAAGCAGGACAGTGGTTGATTTTTATTGTTTGTGGTGGTCGTTACGTGTGGTCCTTACAAGGGAGGACGCTGAAACCTGTTCAAATGTTTCCCTGAACTGCTATCGTAATCTCGTCATGGAGAGAGATACTCCACAGGCAGTGTGTATTACGGATTCTTTTTGAGTTGCTCTGACAAATACTGTCTACAGGGTACATCGCAATAAATGATACAAGTCCCAAATACAGCACTTTCAGAGATGGTACACAACCTGATAATCTCATTATTTGCTACTCCTACACAATATAAGAGAAGCATCAGCTCAGCCTTAGGTGTTGCTGCAATAGAAATAATTAATAAAAATCAATCTGCCACCTATAATGTCTTTAAAAAGCAATAGAGAACATGCACAAGCCACTCTGAACATCTCTGCCTCCCAGGACTGGGACTGGGGGTGACATCTTCTACAGCTTCTCACCTGAAAAAGGAAAGAAATGTTTTGCATTCAGGCTTATTTTGAATGCTGTGAATATTTTATAGTAGTTTACTGGCAGAAAACGGTGAATTTTTAAGGGCTTATTTGTAAAACATGAATGTTGGGCTTTTAGGAAGAACCCTGTACACTGGGTCCTCATTGTAAGGGCAGCGGGTAGCTGAGCAAGGCAGGGCACTGGTGATCCACTCGGCAGAGCAGGGTAGATGAGGGAGGACTTTCAGAGAATGCTTTGTGGGAAGCGTTTCTCAAGGTGCCCTCACACAGGCTACAGCTCAACCAGGGAAGAGCAATCACGGGATAATGTTGTGGGATGCAGAGCTGCATAGTGGTTGCCCACATAGCGTGAATGCCAGCGATCCCTGGGGGCCATCACCTCTGTGTGGGCTAGCCTGACCCACATAGGAACGTCTCCATCGCAGCGCTCTCTGGGATTATTCCCCACCCGGAACGAAGCGTGGCTATGCTTTGACCTCCCATGACCATGACCGGCACTCCACGCTGGTGTTGGAAGTGCCCAAGCAGCGAGTGGGAGGCTCTGGCTGTGTCTGTGGCATACCCTGAGGGTTTAGCATTACTAAGCACCATTAAAAGCAGTGGCAGCAGCAGGAGCTCGGTATTCATGATGAAAAATTCTTCAGCAAGCAAAGCACTATAAGGAGATAGAAGGGAGCCTGCCCAGTTGGGAGTCATTTGCAGATGGTTCTGGTTCATTTGTTGACTACTTTTTCTCTGTCTTCATCAGCCACCACTTCCCTTGGTTTAGCAGCACACTCCGAGCACATTCTTCGCTTTAAGCACCTGAGAAGTCCCATTGACTTCAATGGGGCGACTAATGTGCTTGATTAAAGGTAAGTACCTGCTTCAGTGCTTTGCTAAATCCGAGGTCTGGGAGTAGGAATAAATGGGAGGATCCTGCCTGCAGAGGAGGGACCTTCTGGGGAAATATTTACTCTGGAGGTAGAAGAAACTGGTCCTCGGGTAAATTTCCTATCTACATGCCAGTGCCTCTGGTGATCTTTATTTGGGAAGTTATCCACACTAACATGTGGCTCCAAACTGAGCTTGGACCATTTAGTCTGATGCCTGTAGGAAGAGAAAATCTATTTCATTGCTGTGGCCCAGTATGTAAATGTAAGAAAGCTATGAAAGTGAGAAACTCCCCTCTTAGGGGGAGGTGAAGAAGGCACTATTCACCCAATTAATCTTATATTATGATTAATTTAAAGCTGGGAAATATGAGTGCTGCAGAAAACTTGGGTTACACACCTGGCTTGCTGCCTGACCTTGGTCAAGCCCCATTGTTTGGCTGCCTGTGTGCCTCAGTTTCCCCATCTGCAAGTTGGGGCTGATGATACAGCTCTCGCTAGTAAAGGGCTTCACAACCTGTTGCCAGCAAATCTCTGTTTGTAGTGGTAAGAGTGGATGGGCCAAGCAGTGCTCTGAGCTCCAGCACTCCCGGGTGGTGGGAGACCCCTTGCTGCACCCATGCTAATACACACTGCAGATGCTGAGCTGAGTGGACTGGCAGTCTGATGTGGTTTGGTAATCTTTTGTCTCTAATAGTTAAGCCTGCTAATTATTAGTATTAATTAGGTACAGGCAATAATTTTATGGGGAAAGAGAAGACAAGTTTCCCATCCCATAGGATCCATATTGTAAAGTCAACTATGAGAGAATCCAAGCAAATGCAAAATGTTTTGGAGGAGGAAGAAGAAGGTGAGGAAGCTCGCATCACCATTCAGAGTACAAAGAACATGGCAGGCTAACCCCGCTTGCCACCAAACTGAACTGAACACTTCGAGGCTGGCTTTGTAACGCTCTGGGCCAGGCTCAGCAAGCTGGGCTGGTCCACTGCAAAGGCTCCTGGTTGGGGATGCCAGACGGGAGCCAGGTTGGCGATAACCACTCTGCCCAGTGGTGAGAGTGAGCCCCTTGGAGAGCGCGAAGTGCTGGCGAGGACCAGGACAGAACTAACGGGCTACTAGCCTCGGGGGACTAATGGGCTGGCTAATAAGGACATGGATTTTGACATCGCAGAGCAAATAAGAATTGGCAGGCATTAACCTCAGACATGTCTAGAGAAATCCAAGCCCCTCTCTCACTCTTCATTCTGTTTAGCATATTAATGTTTAATTCCATTAACATCAGCAGCGGTGGCTGCCGTTCAGCCCGGGAGCTGCTTGGGCGAGCCTAGGGAGGTGCCATTCTTGGAAAGGGGACCCCGCGGCTGGCTGGGAGCCAGGATCAGGCCCTGCCCCAGCTCATCAGCCGGCAGCAGTTGCTAACGCCACTGCGGCTCCCAGCATCTGCCTCTTGTTTGTGCTCCCCTGCTAATTCAGCATCAACCGCTGCTGCCCACTCCACAGGCTGTCTCCTTCCTGACACATGGCTCGTGCGTTTCCTGTCTGTTCCGCGGAGGGATTGTCCTTCTTTCTTTCTCCCTGTCATCCACTTTCATCCCTTTCCCTTTCATGGTTAGGGTGCGATCCCTACATGCCTTCCAGGAGAAGCAAGGTTGCAGGGGTTGCTTCCAGGATGGCAATAAGACAGGACAACAGCTCCTCACAAAGAAATGAACCATGTTGATTCATCTTCTCCAGCCTCCCTGCTCTCCTCTCCTTGCTAAGTGGCAGTGGCAGCAGCAGCATGGTGTTCAGTGGTGCATTTCCCTGTGTTCGACCCAGCAGCCCTGCACCTCTGGAGAGAGGATTGATCGTGGAAGGACAGCAAAGAAGCAGACCCGATGGCTGGTGTGATTTCTTACAGAGCTTAGAAATATAATCAGCGTGATGGTGTTCTATTTTTCTCTCCTTTCTCCCCTTAATGTTTCCCTTTAAACGAGATATTAAAAATAGGAATATTAATTTGGCAGATGGTGCAATTGGGCTTTTGGCAGGAGGCTGCACACTGTGCTGCAGAGTCGCAGACCTCCGTCTCCATGCTGGAGCACTGAGCGATGCTCTGGCTCTTCTCCAGACGCTGCCTTCCTCCAGCTCCTGCTCCCTCCTCCTCAGTGCTGGGAGAGCTGTCCGGGGCGGAGAGAGCTCCTGCGGGTCCTTCCTCCAGCTGCAGCCAAGTAGCTTTGATTTCTGTCA
>NW_010253514.1:17063-19785 GCF_000690775.1 Eurypyga helias
GATCTCTGTCCTGCTTTAATTGCAGCCAGGTTTGATGGCAATGGGAGCTGCCCATGGGTAGTGTATTACTTCTAGAGGGGGGGGGGTCTCAGTTCTCAGCTAATGTGGGGCCCCTGTGGGGCCTTGGGCTTTCTGCAGTGCGGAGAAGCACTTCTCTTCAGGTGGGTCTGTGGGAGTTGCGTGTGGTGCGGTAGTGAGTTAGGTAGAGGGTCCAACTGGAGTGATTTTATGGACATCTCTGGGTACCATGTGCTTTTTTTCTTTTTCTTCTTTTTGCTGGTGTTCTGGTTGGTCTTAGCTCCCATTCAAGAGGAGGGTTCTGGTCTTTTATTGCTTTTCATTGCCTGAATTTTCAGAAACACTAGAGTCAAATTTCCCCTAAATTTTCTCTGCTGGAGCTTTGGCCCAATGCTGCAATTTCACCAAGGGCAAAATGAGCCTTAATTAATCCCTGCATCTATGTTGCATCCCTCTTGCCCATCTGTAGCATCCTGTTATTTACCATGTCTGTCCCCACGCTGTGTCTGAGACCAGCCTCAGTTTCTCAGGGCTGTAACTCCTCCAGCCTCAGCAGGGTCCTGGGAATGGTAGAGAACAACAGCGGAGTTGGGTCTTGCGCTTGTGGTTTCTTTTTTCGCACGCGTACAATGATTTTTGTTTCCCAAATCTTTCGGCGTTTTTGTTGTTCTTTTGAACTCCTTCCAGCTTGTCTGTCTTTGTTACAACGTGATGCCCAGATCTGGGCGTGCTGCTTCAAACAGCAGCCTGACGAGCGCCGGGAAGAGCAGAATAATTACCTTGCTGGGTTGCAGCAGCCTGATGTTATTGACTTCTGTTTAATCGATCATTCCCCCAGACCACTCTCTGCTGTATAGCTGTTTGGCCAGATAACTCCATACAGCCTCTGTCCTTTTGTTTATTCCTTCCTATGTGTTAATCTTTTTGCATTTGTTCTGCTGAATCTTTCTGTATTGATTGCAAGCCACTTCTTTAATTTATCAAGCTCGTATTGTATTTTATTTCTGTCCTGCAAATTATTTGCTACCCTCCCATCCTGGTAAAATGTTCAGATTTGATTAGCATACCTCTGGTCCGGTTTCCAAGTTGTTAATAAAACTATTGAATTGTATTGACCTCACAGGGCACTCAGTGGGACCCCACTTAACATTTCTGACCACTGGACTCTGAATGGTTGAGGTATGCGCACATGTATTTTTAATCAGCAGCACATCTTTGTTCTTGTAGTTCGTCTTATTTACGCTATGTAAGAGCCATATGATGCTCAATTTGATGTTAAAAATGATGATCTGTGTAGCTCCAGCCATCTGCCTGAGGATCTTCCTAGTGATAGATATAGCATCTGACACGATGGTCTCTGAGCCCTTGTCTGTTGATGAGGTGCCGATACCAATGGACAGGATTTGTGTAAAATCTGAAGTTAAGATATCATATTGTGTTGTCAAAGAAACTCCGAGGCCTTGATCCTGTAAAAAGCCTCCCCTGTTCTCCAGAGCCTTCCCACCGAGTGCCCTGTCCAGGCAGGGGCTTGGAGTGTATAATCACAGTTGTGCTCAGCAGCTCTCTGTTCCTGCTCTGGGAAGGCACATCAGCAAGAAACTTGCTCAGAGTCCTGCGGACTCTAATTAATCTTAAGTGCAACAGTGGGCAATTTGCAGAGGCAGGGGCTGTGCAAAGCCTGTGTCAGGTGGTGAGGCCTGTCCCTAGAGTGAGGGGTCAAGTCCCCGGCACGGCTGGGGTGGGTGGCAGCATCTCCTACCTCCTACAGCAGTTCCAGCCCCTGGGTAGTCTCGCCTTGCAACTAGGCACTCTGCCCCTCAAAAGAGCTTATCTTTAGCAGGTTTTCCTTGCTCTGTTGGGGATAGAAGTTGCCTTTGAGAAAAAGGAGAGGTGGCAGAAAAAAACCCTTGCTAATTCAGTTACATGCTTCTGACTGCCAGAACCAGCTTGCGTTTTGCACGCCTGCTTTAGGCGATTGCTGCTTGCCAGCTCTGGGTACTGCTCCGTTTGCCATAGCGAGACAAGTTTCCAAAGCCAGCGCTTTCTGGGAGCATCCCCTTGGTTTTGATCCTGACTGACACCGCAGATCCCTGGCTAGCCAATGTCAACTTGTTCCTTGACCACTGATGGAAAATGTTCCTAGCACACGAGAAAATCAATCCTTAATAAAAATGAATCCCACTGGTCTGATGTCATTTTAGGAAAGCTGGGGCTAAATTGCTCTGGCAAGCTTTGCCCTGGATGAGGCTTGCCTGACTTTAAGCATCATCCTTTTGGGTTTTGTTTTTTTAGCAGGTACTTCCCCTCCATACTTAATGAAATGCCCTTTTGTTTTATCTGGCATTAAAAGTCAAGGGAAACTGAACTGTAATTATCCTGGTTTCCCCCTTGTCCTCCTGAGCAATGGGATGTTTGCCCCTTTGCCCTCCCTCATCCTCCCTGAGGTCCTGGGGACAGGCCACGGGCCACCTTGCTGGCCCTGAGGGTGAGCGTGGCTGTGCCCTGCAGCTCCGCTCCTCTGCGGGGTATCCGGGCGCTGGTGCTCCTTCCTCTGCCTATGACAGCTCCTTTTCCTGCTAACTGTTATTGAATTACACAGCCCCTTAATTGTCTCCTTTTCCTTGAAGACTAAATCAAAGCAAGTCTTTAGTTTATTAGTCTCCTTGCTGTCTGTCAGAACTGACTTTTTTGACTGAGCCTGTGT
>NW_010253514.1:19813-20358 GCF_000690775.1 Eurypyga helias
CCAGCAGCTCTGAGGGAATTCACTCCACACTGCTGGTTTTATGCCTCAAAGCTGTATTTTGGGGAGCCTCTGTGGTCCTCAGTGAGAATCACTCTGATTGCATGGGGGGAGTCAGCCAAACTGAGGGGAAGGGGTGACCTGTGCTGTCGTGCGTTCCTGGTGGATAACTGAGTTTCCAGAAGGCTCAATCTGAAGCCATAAAATCTGCCTGAGAGGAATTCACTCCACACTGCTGGTTTTATGCCTCAAAGCTGTATTTTGGGGAGCCTCTGTGGTCCTCAGTGAGAATCACTCTGATTGCATGGGGGGAGTCAGCCAAACTGAGGGGAAGGGGTGACCTGTGCTGTCGTGCGTTCCTGGTGGATAACTGAGTTTCCAGAAGGCTCAATCTGAAGCCATAAAATCTGCCTGAGAGTGACATGGCCAAAGTCTCTGGTCTATTGGGCAGAAACACCTCTTCCCACCACCTCCACCTCAGGAAGAGCTCCTGCTGGCTAACGTCATCACCCACATCTCCCCACGTGCCTCTTGCTCCTGATGCACTC
>NW_010253514.1:20634-22260 GCF_000690775.1 Eurypyga helias
ACTCCTAGCCCAGAAGCAGCTGTCTGGTGGGGATGGCCGTGTCCCCTCACAGGCAGCCTGTACCAAGCCCAGCTTCTCTGATGCAATCAACTTCATGGAGCTGACAGCTTCTGCCAGCAAAATAATGAAGGGCCTTAAAGCCAAGGAGCTCGAGATTCATTTAGTGAGGACGAAACGCTGATCAGGAGCCAGGCGCTGTTACTTTTACATCACGTAAGAGCTGATTTTCCTCTTTGGGACTCCCTACAGAATACAGCAGTGATCTTGCAGCCTGCAGAGATGCCTTAGATCCAGGTACATCAGACCGAAGCTGCCAGGATCTGTCCCGAGCAACAGTGAGACCAGAGGCATAAAGGTAAGAGACAGAGTTCCTTCCTGATGCCCTGCCTTGCTGCTTGAGTAGCTCTGGCAGTTCTGGTGACCGATGTCTGGAAGCCTCTGGAAAAGGGTCCCCTGCCTTGCCAGCATCAGCCCTTGCCACCTGCTTTCTCCCCCCCAGGCAGTTTGCACCATCTTTGAGCTTGTCCTCTCTGGAGCTCCAGGTCCCTCCTTAGAAAATGTGCTCTACAGCATAATTCTCCATGCCGTAGCAAGAGCCCAGCCCCCGTGACAGTTGCACAGGTGTGAACTTACCTCCTCTCTCCCACAGCAATAGATCATCCATTTGTGATGCAGAACCCACATCCATAGGCTTCCCCTTTGCTTACCCGATTAGGCCAGGCCTCTATAAAATGAGTCACTGCTACTTGGGTGTTCCCACAGAAATCCGTGGGACTAGTCTTGTGAGAGAGCACAGCTGCACTTGAGGAAGACTGGCAGGATCCGGCCCGCGGAGGCTGACATATGGTAAGGCAATATATGTTCCCTAGCATGTGGATCCAAAAATTATTCCTACAAGGTGCAGAGTTGCATTGATTGTATTACTGGATTATCAAATGATTAAAGCCATTAACAATCCACTCTTGAGCAATCAACGTAACAATGTTTAGTTGCCTTGCAGTAACAATTAAAAGATGAAGCAATTTGCAATAATTAGGTAGTATCTGGAAAAAGTAGTCCTCATTAAGAGAAGTTAAAAAGACTTTTTCTTATGGTTGAAATGAACCTAGCAGGCCAATTTCTCTCCTCCTCACCCTCGCTCCTTCCCCCCACCCTTGCATTTAAGGAAAACAAGCTGTTCTGTTTTTAGCCTTTTATTCCAGAAAAGATCAAAGGGGATCTAATGGCTGGATGGCTCCTTCCGCACTCAGGGGGCGGTGGGAATCACAGGACTACACTGGGGCTGGGAGCTCCTTTTCACGGGGAAGCTGTCCTCAGTCGGCGCTGAGCTGTCAGGCTGCTTTGCTGCCCGGTGGGATTTCAGACAACAGTCTCGGCAGTTCCTCTAGCAGGAGAGGTTCTTGGCAGCGAGTACTTGTTCGGGTGCATGCCCGACCCTTCCCCTCTCTCCCCTGCCCACAGAGGACCATGCATCCCTTCCAGGCATTGTCTTGGCAGCCCATCGTGAGTGAAACACGAGGCAGACGGGGCTTGGGCGCCCGCGGGTCAGTGGTAGCCCTAAGCTGCTGGAGCAGATGATGCTGTGTTCTCCTCCTGGCGCTGAAGTGGCTGCTCCCGGGGGTGTTG
>NW_010253514.1:22273-24357 GCF_000690775.1 Eurypyga helias
GTCTGTGGGGTGCGGCTGCACACCCAGCCGCTGGCACAGGAGCTGGTGTGGTTACAAGGACGTGTAGGTGGGCTTGCACAAGGACTCTTGTGCATGGGAAGAAAATGCATCCTCAAGGCTCAGGAAGAGGAAAGTGAGTAAGAGCCCAGCGTTTATTTTCTTTACACTTATTTAGCTGAACTTATTTTGCGATCATGAGTCAGGATTTTGGAATACTTGATGCTGGTCATTCCACTGTCGTCGTCCTGCCGCTGTCACTGTGCTGGTGACCACCCGTATTTGCTTTGAAGGAAAGCTCATCTATGTATGTACGTTATTAATGGGCTTCGCTGTGTGCCGGTGCCTCAGAAGACTCTCCATTTCCTCATGCAGCACAAAGGTAGATGTGTGCCTCTTTGGAGTCCAGCCTCCAGGCACATACTTTGTTGATATTCCATTGTGTTCTGTGCCATCAGCAGCTGGGAAGTGGGTGAAGAGGGATGTGGGATGTGTTTTGTAGCACAGGCTCTGTAAGAAGCCTGAGTGTACAAGTCTTGATCTCTGTCGAAACTAATGCAGTGCTGGTGTGTGGAAGTGAATAACCATTGTGGAATTGTGCTGAGGACCTTGCAGTAACAGGTTTGTCAGATCCATAGGTCACGCAGGGATGGGTAAGTTACTCCACTTAAAAATAATCTCCTTGGTGACAGTCCAATCATCCTGTCTGGATGATTCTGCTCCAGAATGTCAAACAGATTTTCCACCTGAAGGTACGAGTGAAGACATTCAGGTCAATAAGTAATTACAGAAATTGGGATCTGGCTAGGACCCTAGCCAGGGGATTCCCTCTCCTGCCCTGGCAGAATGAGCAGTGGCTGGGATCTCTTCTGGCCAGCCACAGGCAAGGCTTTGTTTTTCTGCACCACCCAAATTGCAGCTGGTCTGTGGCCTCCAAACCATACTGGGACACGTGTGTCCCTGGAGAAATGCCATCCCTCTCCACATGGAGCGTATAGCTGTACCGCTGCTGCTCAGGAGCTCGCGGGCGAAGTGGAAACAGCACAACTTGAGCAAACAACCTGAGTGTGCACAGAGGTAGGGCTGCCACGTTCACCTGCAACACCTTGAAACAGAAAAATGCACCAGGTGGAGTGGCCTCCACCACGTTTTGAGCCTGTGTAGCATGCGGGAATGAACGGGGAGCTAGGGATATATGATTCCCAACACCACGTACAGCCTTCAGAGAGAATATGGTGAGGGGGAAGGGCCTGGATTGCCACTGGTGATGCAGCACCAGTATGTCCTCCTCTGCTGCGTCCATATGGAGTACCATCTGGTGGCAGGATGCAGACTGTGCCTTCGCGCTTCCCGGGAACACGCAGATGCTGGGATGCGCATTGCCATTCGAGGCACAAAAATTAGAAATTATATCAGATACTGTAAAGTTGTCATGAGCGATATGAACTGATAGGAGCCGATGTTCTTTAGCAAACTACTGCTGTCACGAATAGAAAATGAGAATGGATTGAGCTACATTAGGACTGAGAGAGTAAATCATCTGCAGTTTCTGGAATATTTAGAAATACGAGGATACCCTGAAGGTATCGTTTGCTGATGGGAAGACTGGAGTGAAAAAGGCATTTAAGTGGTAGATAGATGGGGAAGATGTGGTCACTATGATTATTTATGTAGTCCTTAGAACCAGAGCAGCATTTGAAATAAATGATCACAAATACCTCCGACAACAGGACTTGTGCTGCCTGGGCTTAAAGAACTCTCTCGTACCTACTGCTGCAGTTTTTTCTGACCTTCAGCATCATGGCTGGAACAGGGCTGGCACCAAGCAGAGATGGTTCCCCTTTCACCGTTGGGTGTGATAGATGTAGATCAGACAGGTTTGTTCTCGCGTTCCGTGACAGATGAAGGTGGATTACGGTGCGGGTACGGCAGTGAGGACCCAACTCCATACATCACTCTGACTACTCGGTGTTGTTGGATGCTGCTTGGATACATCATCTGTTTTGTGCCCAAAGCTCATGCAAACCGGGCACCCCCAGCAAGGACCAAGGCTGGGAGGTCTCCGGCACGTGCAGCTGGATCAGCTG
>NW_010253514.1:24398-72989 GCF_000690775.1 Eurypyga helias
CGGGATGGAGCTGCAGCCTTGGGGTCTGAATGGGGCCGCTGTTGGGGTGTGCGGGCTCTCGGGCCAACTGAGAGCTGGCAGAGCTGGGGCTGGGTGGTGCGGGCTGCACGGCACAGCCCCCCACAGCTTCTGCCCTGGGCAGGTTTGTTGGGAGCCCTGGTTGAGCACGAAGGCATGTAACGAAAAAGCTGAGTGAACGAAGGATATTTTGGTGAGCCTTGGGGTCTGAATGGGGCCGCTGTTGGGGTGTGCGGGCTCTCGGGCCAACTGAGAGCTGGCAGAGCTGGGGCTGGGTGGTGCGGGCTGCACGGCACAGCCCCCCACAGCTTCTGCCCTGGGCAGGTTTGTTGGGAGCCCTGGTTGAGCACGAAGGCATGTAACGAAAAAGCTGAGTGAACGAAGGATATTTTGGTGCTTCTCTTGACTATTATTTGGCATTATTTAAAGAATACTTCTGATTGTGTATTTAGATTAAAAAAAATATTTTTCCAGCACTGTCCTCCTTAACTCTTCCCCATGTTTTCTTCAAAACTACCAGTGTTCTCCCCTACCCTCAGGGAAATGTCTGCTGTTAGTCCAGACCGGAGGCCCGTGGGCAGCAATGGGAGGACTCGTGCTGGTGGTGCTTTGACTCGGGCTTAGCAGAGGTAGCTTGGGAGTCTGGGACAAATGTTGCAAATGCTGGTGATAGAATAGCATTAGTCTTGGGCTGTATTTATGTCACAGGCTTGGTATTCAGACTGCTTCCCAGAGTAATGGACTCTGCCGAAATAATTTATTCCTGATTCCAGTAGTGTGCGTGCATCTTTCTGCCTTTTATTCACAAATAAAAGTTATGTGGAAAGCTGTCTTGCAAGAACAGAAATATATTTAGTGATTCAGGCGGTGTTATAAAGCATGGAAATGAAGCTCATGTTGTCAGTCAGTGGTATGCTAAGGCGTATTTATACCTTTGGTCATAATTTCCTTGCTTTAAAATACCTGGTTCTGGGTTTGAAGTTGCACAGGAAAAGCAATAGCACTTAAAGAAGAAATGTAACAGGGATGCTTTAAAGAAAAATCCAGTGTCTGTGTGTGTATATATGTATGTATATATAACGCATACTTTGTAATATCTATTTATCTGTCTATAGTAGGTTTTAAACCAAATATTCTGTCAGTTCAAGACAGAGCCTTGTACTTTGCTGAATTTGTTAGGAATTTTCAAAGTCTGAGCATGTCATGCAAGTCCTGCACTGACAACCCTCAGCAACGCTGAGGTGTTTATTCTAATGGGGCTAGACACCCTGTTGTACTGGGCAACGTACAGCTGCCTCCAGCAGCTTACGGTGCTGCTGCAAATTAATAGAAATAGGTTATTCCCATTTTGGAAATGGGGATAAATGATATATTTGGTTCTATCCTGGAAGTCTGCAGCGGAGTAAAAAAACTGAGCCTCTGTCACAGAGTCCCCTCCCAGTGCTGCAGATATGGGCCTGTCCCACCTTTTGTCTGTATCAAAGGTTTCCAAGTGTTTTTAAGTCCTGAGCTCAGTTTGGCACAGTTTTCTGGTACTTTTATGCCAATCTTGAAAGCAGTAATTATATAATTGCTTGCAAAATCACCTATCGGGAAAGATTATACAGTTCCTCGCTCTGATTGCTACTACAGTTAGATTTCCTGGAATGCTTTTCAGGCTGCTGTCCAAGCCCCTGGCCGTACCCTTGTAGGCGTGAGGTGCTCCACACAGGTCGTTCCCTAACATCATGAAGGCCACCATACTTCTGGGTTCATGCCTGCTTGTGTTCTCGTGTACAGCAAGCAGGAGAGGAATCCCTAAGCCCAGGGGTTCCCAGCACAAGGTGCTGACCCCCAGCAAAAGCAGCAGTTGGGGGCAGACTGCCCTGACCAGTCCTCACGTGCTGTTTGGCCACGGCTGTTGGGGAACAAAGTGTTTTGGGTGCCTGCAGCAGACGGAGCATTTCCATGCTCTGATTTATGCTAGCTCCACTTGTCCCTTTCCCCCGGAGAAGCAAGATGCATGCCTGCCCTCTCAGCGAAGGAAGAGCCCAGGTCCTGGTGCACAACCCATCCTCCAGCCCAGGTGAGCTTCGCTGGCTGGTGGCTTGTCATCAATTCTCATTAGGGCTGGTGTTGCCACGATGATGGGTGGCCGGGGGTTGGCGAAAGATAAGTCAGCTCCTGCCTACTCAGTCATATTCGTACTTGGACTAATTTCTGGTTACAATGGTGGCTGCTCAGCAGCACATACAGAGCACAGTATGTGGGGAATTAATTAGCTGTGTACTTCTCTGAGGGAGTTATTCTGCTGATGCCCTGGGCACTGCAGTGATAGCGTGCCTTCTCGAAGCATCGGGGTCAGCCCTGCCTTTCTGCTGCCGTAGCAGCTCTAGAGCTGCTGGGGCAGAGTTTTGCCTCCGTTTCGGCATTTTCCTCTGCTGAGGAGTCAAAGGCACCTCCTGGGCCATCCCTCCAGAGTCAGGGGCTGCGGGTCCACTTCCCCCGCTGCGCTGGCGAGGTGACTTGACCTGCCTGAGAGCCCTCAGCACCCTCAACAGGAGACTAATTTTTTTTTTCCCACTTGATCTTATATTTTCACCTTGGGCTGCCATGCAAATAAGCCAGGAGATGGGCTGCGTGGTGGAGTTGGACCAGAAGCTGGCCAGGGGCCCTTTGCATATGCGGTTGTTTGATGTCTGCTCTCTGTCCTGATCTATATATAGCTGAGAACTTTCTGCAAATTTGAAATTTGCTTTGTGAAAACTTACTGAAACTTTCTTTAAATGCTCCGTTGTCCCTGCAGTTCTTGTGGAAAGGTCAGGTTGCTCTCGTCAATGAATTGATTATGCATTTCTCCTTCTATTGATTCTGGTTAAAGACTGTCATGATAGGTGGCCTGGATACTAATCCCTAAATGCATGTTTTGAGACTGCAGAAAAAGAGGAAGGATCTCCTAAAATTATTTTAAGGTTTGCTGGTTTTCTACACATCAGCCAGCGATTTACCCCCATAGAACAGCCCTGAAAGCTTGGGGAAAGGATAATGCCTCTGATTTCCGAATTTTTGATGTTAGGTATTTAAGGGAACAACAAAGCTTTAGTGACTGTGTGCAGCTTGAAAGTAGGAAGCGTTTCTTCTCATTCCAGGTTTGTAAAAGAGCATCTCTTTTGTACCAAGATACAGAAGGAAAAATATAATCCCAGTTGAGACCTGTCCACATGTAATTTAGCAGAAGCCTTTGGTTCAGCTTCAGCAGCCCCTTACAGCCAGGAGGAGCTGTATTTCTTGTTACCGAGGCAAGGCTCTGGCTTATCACTAAATCTTAATTTCTTTTATTGTGGGGCAAAGGACCCACGGTGGCAGATGCGTTTGGCTGAATTATGTCCTGTGGTGTTGTCACGGCTCTGCAGACAGTCAAGTTTCGCTTTCTTACTGGCGCTCAGTCCAATTCTGTCAGCTTCATTGCGAATTCCTTTCAAGCTGCAGGATGTAACGCAGTAATTAGCATAAAAAAAAAAAAGAGGCACCAGGGGATTGAACTAATATCCCCTCTGTAGGGGCTTCTTGCAAAGCAGTGGACAGGAGCAGAGAAGGAGCAAGCATCAACCAAAGTTGGCAGCCGAAGACACTCTGAAGGCTCAGCATGGGGGGTAAAAGGGAACCCCCAGGATGGCTGGGCAGGGTAATCATGTCGGGGGGTGGGGTGGAGAAGTTCACCTTCCCTGTATGAAGCAGATAATTTAGCAAAAGCCCGTGGCTGGTTAAGGATAGTTCCCAGCGTCGCACTGGGCTCCGTTGTGCCCTGTACGTCAGGGGCTGGACCTGTACTGTGCCAGCTTGGCACGCAGAGCTCCTGGGATGAGCAGGAGGAGCAGAGCGGCCAAGGCGAGGCTGCTCCTGCAACACGCAGAGGTTCAGGTGATGGGGACAGCGTGCGTGGTACCGGCCATCTGACCCCACCGCACAGGGATGAAAGGGAAGCAGATGCCAACCACCCCCAGACCCAAGCAACCTACCCTAAGACTCTTTGGCTCTAGTGAGTAAGTTGCCAAGAAGGTGGTGATTGGAGCCCTCTTTGCTGTTGCCAGTAGAAGAATTTGATGTGCAAAGACCTTGTGCCATCCAAGACATCTGAGACCTTGAAGTTTGCAAGCAGAATTAACACAACAAGCTTCGAGAGGACACTGTCAGTAGCTGTCTGAACTGG
This sequence comes from Eurypyga helias, assembly GCF_000690775.1. Classification (NCBI taxonomy): domain Eukaryota; kingdom Metazoa; phylum Chordata; class Aves; order Eurypygiformes; family Eurypygidae; genus Eurypyga; species Eurypyga helias. The sequence goes on from NW_010253514.1 coordinate 28,606, forward strand.
AGCGGTGCCAGCTCCAACACCAGCCTGGCACAGCCCCTCGCTGCCACCGCGTGGGGTTTGCTCAGCCGCGTTTCAAGGCGGAGGAGTTCTGCAAAGACAACATTGATCTGAAATTTAAATCCAGTGTAGTAACTTAAGCATTTTAAAATGCCTCTGAATCAATGAAAATGATTGAAGGCAAAATCCAGATGGCCACATAGCTGTACCATATAATACCGGCCAAAGGTTGTCTTTTTCGGAGCAAGGGTATCTTTTAACACAGACTTAGCCTTCAAAGAATTTTAAATGCTGCAAAATACTCATCCTAGCAAAAGTCTTTAATACGAGCCTTTTTTCTGCCCCCCTTAGTAATCGTCAGTGCTGTCACTGGGATTGTGATCTAATCCTTTATGGATGTTTTTCTGCTTCATGCTTCCTAACGTTCCGGGAGTGAGTCATGTGCATTGGTGAGCCCAGCCACCAGAAGCAGATCAGATTGAAAAAGGCACGGAGGCTATCTGGGAATACTCTCAGGGTCTCCCAGTGTCTTTGTCACAGAAGACCATCATAGCAGCTCTGTCTGGATAAACCAGAAGATGGTAGATATGCTTTAGTAGATGTGTATTTAGGATTTGTTCTCAGAGCATAATCCTACTAATACTTTGCTCTCAGTTTGTGGGTGCCCTGGTTGCTGCGAGCATCGCTGAAGCAGGCTGACTGAAGTCTGCCGGGTGATTAGGTAAAAGTCTTTGCCTCTGATCTGACACAGGGACTTGGACAGACAAGGAGCGAGAGGCCAGGATTTCTTAGGGTACCTTGTAGGTCCTGGCATGGCTGAAGCTGTGAATTCATGGGGTTGCTCAGGCTACTGGACTTGATGGAGGGGCTGTTGTGGAAGTTCTGTCTTCTGAAGGTGTGACTGAGTCCATGCCCGTGCCCTGGGAATATTCTTTGGCACATTTCTATTTAGTGTAAAAAAAGTACTTCTGCCCTTTGGGCCTCAGTGTCTGACAACACTGTCTGCCAGCAGAAGGCGTTTTGGGTGGAGTTGTGCTTTAGCTTAACTATGCAGCATGGGAAAAAGTGCTTTCTTCGGTTTCTTTGGAACCTGCTGCTAATCATTTCCAGACAGCGATGTGTCCTACTGCCTGTATTGTGGGAAACAGTACATAATCATCCCCTTTATTTTCCCTACGTAACATTCCTAGTTTTATAGCCTTCTTGTGTATCTCTTTCCCAGGGGTAGGGAATCCCAGCCCAGGTAATGGTTTCTTGGATGGGAGCCCTGTCACAGCTATGGCTACATCTGTACTCTTTCTGTACCATTTCCAGTTGAACACGTCTAGAAGCTGCAGACCAAACCAGCGCGTTTCCTGTTCCAAATACAAATACACTGGGCATCCCTGAGCAGTGCAGGTCCCTGCAGATAAACTCCTCCACCGTCAGCACTGACCATGTGTTCCTTTTTTAAGTTTTATTTCTATTGAACAGTTGTTATTTCAAGAGAAGTTCCTCTCTTTTGCACCATGACTCCTTCGTTTCTTTAAAGCCCTTTGGTGAGAAGCATTGCCAACCGTGCTTTGAGCACTCCCTTACGTTGCATCGGCTGGATCCTTATTCCCAAACCGGTGACCCTGCAGAGTGTCCATCCTGGGAGGTGACCTATGGAGAGCAGCTTGCTATAAAAACCAGCTAGAGAGGGTGCTTACAAATGGGTGGCATCAATGCTCATGTCTTCGCCTCTGCCTCACATTCTAAATTTTCAGTCTTACACGGGCTGTACAAGAACAGGAATCCAAGCATGAGGCACTCAGCTTTTCCAGCGGTGAAGACTGTATGTGCATGCATGTATACATAAAGATTATTTCCACCTTTAGACTGGAATGAAAATGTGACATGAGTCATTGGGGACTACCCAATCTATAGATATTATTGAGCTAAAATCCTGTCTTCTGAAAAATGCCTGTTGTAAGGTTTTGATTGCATCTCTGAAACTGCTGGAGGAATTGTATTTTAATGTGGTTTATTTTCCTCTCACAGCTCTCGGTAGGCACACACCCACATGAGGCTATTCTAAATGATGGTGTCATTACATTTGAACCCTTAGTAAAAGAGTGTTTTTCAGCAATTGAATTCATATATTTAATCTTGATTTTTTGTTTTGTTTCTGTATACAAATGAAGGTCTCTGTCGGTACAAATACAGCTTTCTAGTAAGCCCGGAGGTATAAAGCAAATGTTGAAATGAAAATTAAAGCTGTGGAAAGCTTTATTTTTAATGAGCTCTGTAAGGCATGAGCTTGAGTTTGCTGCAACCTGAAATCTGAGTCCAGAGTCCTAGCAAAACCTGAATTACAGCAGGGTTCCCAGACCCCGGCAGCGGAGGATGCTCATGAGCAGGACATGATATGGGTGAGAGGAGCCAGCCCTCAGTGACAGCAGATTCACTCCTAGATGCCAGCTGCCCTTTCAGGTGTTGTGCAGGCAGACAGGACGGTGAAGTTGGGGTTTTGGTAAAATTCAAAGTGAATTTATGGTAGTTGTTGTGTCCTTTTGCAGGTACTAGGAAGGTCTGGGTTAGGATATGCTCCTTAGGAGTGACTGTTCTCCTGGTTTCCTGAAGCAAGTCACCAGGACGTCGCTTTGTCCCTCGGCACACAAAAAGTGTTTATGTCTTTCCTCTGGAGATGGGTTTTTGCCCCCTTGCTCCATCACAGCAGGGCAGGTGCGGTATCGACCCTGGTCCCTCTGCCTGCATTAAGTCATGATCTGGAAGAGCAGCAAGTCCTGCTGTACTTCCACATCTGGGTATGGTAATGAGATAACCATGTCTTGAATGATAATGTTTTAATACAGACACAAAACTTCCCGCCTTAAGACACAGAATGATCTGTAACTATTAGGGATTGCAGCTGAATGTTCCTGTTGGGGGAGTTTGAATCCTAAGGCTGCTTATGGGATTTTAATACTCCTGTCTCAAACAGCTGGTGCCAGTGGAAGTGTGTTGGATGAGCCAGGCAATGGGTCTTGTTTTAACCCCATTCCTCTTTTCATATGTTTTGATTTCCATCTGTGTGGGATCTGTCTGTGTTTCAGGAGATGAGCAGGGAATGAGCAATTTGGAATATCAGTGGAAAGGCTGAAGAGGGAGGCAGAAGAGCCCAGGGAAGTGGGAATGCAGCAGGGAGGCAGAGCAGGACTAGAGACCAGGAGATGGCATGAACATGTGTGGCTTTTGCCGAGCTGTGAGTGATGGGAGCAAGGGGATTAAATGGTGGAAAGGCAGATGGAGGAAGAACTCCAGAGGGAGACAAAAAAAAAAAAATAATGAGGACAGGTGAAAAAAGAGAAGAAAAGAGGGTTGAAATGAAGAGTGGGCACTGGACAAGAAACAGATAGGGCCTGAAGAGGAGGAGAAGCAGCAGAAGGCATCTGGGAGGGATTTCATCCCTGCACTGCATGGGAAACTGTGCCCCCAAAGAGGGAATAAGCCATTTCCCTTTTACTACTGTCACATCAGCCACAGATTCTAGGTGTGGAGCAGGACTGTGATGTGCATGTTGCTGTATGAAAAGCTTGTCTCCACCTTCCAAAACTTAGGAGACAAGACAAACGGGAATGTGGACATCGAGACGGAAAAGTAGAGGATAATGAGATTGTGGCCCAGACATGCTAGTCACCTTTTAGTTGCTGTTTGCAACACATCAGCCATCTAATCAATGTCTGTCTTTTTGTAGCACAAACTGGCATCTTAAAGGAAATGTTTGGGGAGAACAAAGTGAATGTTTATAAAGACTCTGTGTAACCATGAGGGAAGTAAGAAAGTGTTTCCTGGGGAATAGGAGAGCAGAGACTTGCATCACTGGGCTAAAAACGTGAGTGCCAGCTTGGACTGGGAGTGGTGATCTGTCGTGTGGAGAACACGCGCAGAGGTGTACAGGTTGTGTTTGGTGCCACAGGGATCGGGACTATGGGAAGGCTGTACCAAGTGGTGGTGTGGTCAGGGAAGGTGCTGATTTTGGCAGCAGGATTGACCATGAGCTTTAATTCCTCAGGATCAGGGAAGAAGTTATGTTAATGGAGGTCTGAGATAATGAGAGCGCAGACAACAGCTCTGGTTGTGTAGCTGAATACGAAATGCAAAGAGACATAATGCAGAACTTTTAAAAATACAGACGTCGTGCATGAGGGAAAACAAGAGCAGCATACAATGGAAAGAATAAGTTATCTGCTTGTGCCTAAGAAATATTCTTTCAGTGCAGGAAAGATTCACCCAGGGCAAGAGAAGAAATAACTCTAATCACCACCCACCTGCTCCTCGCAGACATCCTTACTAATGCCCTGCTTCATCCTGGTGCTTCACCAGCTGTGGCAGACCGAGATGAAGAACTGCAGTGTGCAGCTCCTCCGCTTACCCTTCTTTCATCCTCACGGAAACCTCACAAACAACCGAGCAGAGAAACATTGCAGGGTGACTGTTTACCCGTGGATGCAGCGTGCAGGTGTGCAGAGCAGACTCACAGCTGCTGAGACAACCTGTGCTCAGCCCCAGCTGTGCAAACATCTGCTTAGATGCTTGAAGAGGATGATTCTGTTGGTCATTTATGCTTAACTCATCCTGCATATCCCGGAATATTGTAGGGAAGGGGAGAGAATCCTAAGCCTTTAACTGTGATCGTCAAAACCACAGCACTGGATTTTTATTCAGCATCTGTATCTTCATCTTGGCAGACAAAAGTCCGTGCCTATCACTAAGGCAAAAGCCCACTTGCCAGCGGCTCTGTACCGTTGGCTTGCAATGACTTTCAGGAGTGCTGTTCAGCACTGCACGTCTAGGGCTTGGAAATGGTTAATTTCTCATGTATTTCTCTGCATACTTCCCATTCTGCTCTACTTTATGCAGTGTCATTCATCACAGCGTGAGAGGTGTTTAGCACAGGCGTGTGGCAATCCCCAACGCCAGTTCGGGGATCGCCGTAGCACCACGGTCCGTCTCTGTCTGCGCCTCGCCATCCTCCTCACACTCATCCTCTGGGCTGCTCCGGGAAAAGGCATCTCAGCCTGCCTCAGGAGCACTATTAAGGGAGAAAACAAGCTGGCAGGTATCAGTTTTGAGCCATTCTTATCTGATTTATTGTGAAAGTCACCTCTTTTGATTTAGGTGGCGCTGATAGTGAATGAGAAAACATGTGTTTCTAAAACAATGGCAGTGAAAACATTTCTTGTCAGGGACTGTAGTTTATTGTCTTACTGCTTGAAAGGTAAAATATCCAGCAGGGAAGACACTGTGTCATCATAAAGCAAATGCGGATTATACAATACGACACTAACTTCCCAGGTAATGCTCAGAGCCGCTTCTGAGCACAAGTTACATTGAGTTGTTTGTGCTTGGCGATGGTACCAAACCCCCTTCATCACACAGAGGTTTTTCCAGACCTGGGTTCCTAGACCTGAAAATTTGGAGCCTCTGGCTGTGCCTCTTATTCTCCGTTTCGCATTAGCTCTTGGCCTGGGGCTGTTCTCCAGGCAAGGATCCCCATGGTTTTGTTCAACACCTCCTTCCTTTCCTGCATTAGGGGGCCCTCACAAACGCCCTCTCTGCTAAGACATGTCTCAGGGTACCCGAGCAGAAAAGCCTTTTCAGGATCAGTATTTGTGTTCATATTCACTGCTTGAGATGGAGCATGACTTTGGCTTCACTTCTCCGTAGGAGCTGCCAGTCCCGCCAGACACCCGCCAGTGCACCCCGCACCTCTTGCCCCTCTCATTTCGCTGCCGGGCTCCTCTCCCTGATTCTGTTTGACAATATTTTCCCTCTCCATTTAGCCAGTCAGCTCACCTCTAAGCCTTATATTTAAAAGTTTAACTGCTCTCAGACCTTAATTAAGAGTAGTAGCGGCAGCAATAGCTGTAGCTGTAGGAAAGGCAGCAATTTCTCCTATCTTAAATTTTAATGGCTTTTGTACAAGGCTTTGCAGGAAGGGTGACTAATGGCACCTAGAAAGGCTGAGCTAAATGTTTCTCCATGCTGATTTTTGCCCTTTCTATTCATGACCCCCTTTCTTGACTTATGAAAAACTAAAAAGTCCATTTAGAGATAATTCTGTGATTATATTTTTTTTTTTCCGGGGTTCAGTAGGTGCTTAATATGGCACTTAATAAATGCGTTGAATAGGAGCTGATCTCTTAAAGACCCAGCTCTTGGTGGTCTCCATGCCAACTCAGCTTTGCTTTGGGCAGTAATTACTAATATTATTGGTAGTCTCCAAGGATTTGGTGGTTTTGGAGACTAAGCTCCCCTAGGCTAACCTTTATTTTTTTCATCTTTTGTCTTAGGCTGAAAGGAGTAGATGGACTTTTCATTTGATAGAAACATCAGTGCCTGAAGTTTTATTATTTTAGGTCTGTGGAGTGGATTGTTGAGTCATAAGATGTGAAACATCTGTTTGCATTTACAGTGAAACAGCAAACAGAGTCTTAAGACCAAAAAGAAGGAAAGAAAAGGAAAGGGGGAAAAAAAATCCAAAAGATGCAAAACCCCTCAGGTCAAGTGGCAGCATCATGATTATTCTCTGCTACAGAAAATATTTATTGTGGCTTGTAACAGCGTCCACCAGGCGGTTAATCAGCCAAGTGTAGATATTGTCACAATGGAAGTAAGTGAATGCAATTCATAGAAAATCCGCAAAGATAAGCAGCAGACATAAAGATGATTAAGTTGTCAATAAATAAGAAGCGCAGAGAGTGGGGAAAAGCTTGCCTGTCCACAAACTAAACCTATGCCACAAAGCAGAGCAACCATTTACATTGGTAATATTTGTACTCCTGCAATGCCTCTGAGTTTGAGCCATGAACCAGGATCCCACACTGCACTGATCTCGAGCAAGAAATGCCTCTGCATTAAAGAGCTTATGATTTAAACATTAGTCAAGAGACAGTAGATGGGCACGAGCAGACAGACATGTGTGTACGTGATACCGGTGAGGGCTGCTCAGCACAGCGCAGGCTGGCCCAGCACAGCCACAACCTACCTGCTGTCATTTTCTTATCTTGTAAGCAACATGGCAAAGGCACTGACATTTTGACAGTGCATATACCGTGCAGAGATCTTCCCAAACGTTAATTAAGCATCACAGAGCCGCAGCAGTATGATTACAATCCTCGTTTTACAATCAGGAGATCTGAGGAGGCTTTGCGACGCTGTGCTGGGTAGCCCAAGGCTACTCGGTGGCGCAGTGGCAGAGTTAGGGGATGAACCTCGCCATCCTTGCTGGCACTCCCCTGCCCGTGTCTCCCAGCTGACTACACAGGGAGATGATTATAAGAGGTATTTACTTGTATTTCAAAGAACGTGAACAAAGGCAGTAGCAAAAGCGAAACTTTAGATGACAGTGTGAAGAAAAATTGTAATTCATTTCTGTTTTTTTTAGAATTACAGTATTGTCATCCTGTGTTGGAAAGAGCTCAGATCTCAGCTCCCAGTTGGTTTTTTTTTTGGGTTTGGTTTTTTTTTTTGAGCTATATAGGAGCATCTCTGCTTCCTCCTAGCTTGGCACAGTCTAAGATTAGCATGTGAGCGCCTCTGGCTTGCAGAGCCTAGCTGTACACATGCCTGCTTTCTAGATCATCAGAGTACCAGGTCCAGGTTCTGACAAGTTTCAGTTTATTGGACCATTTGTGCAGGGTGCTGCCTCATAGTATTTCCCTCCCTAATAAAAGGTATGTGGTGTTAAATCTGAAGTACTTTAAACAGGTGTTTTTAGGCTTTATCTAGGAAAAAGAGTAACCTTTGATTGTTTTTATTTTGTCTTTTTGGAAACCTAATGTGTTTCCTATGGCTTATGACCACAATTCATTTCTAAGTGATTTTCCCTTGGCCAATTTCCATTTATCATTTAAATAATCTAGCAACAAAGAGGATGAGGTATTCTGCAAGAAGGTATATGACTCTGTAATCATTCTACCTTCATATCCCCTTTGGGGGGAATTATTAGAGATGAAATGACCTTCCTGGCTATCAAGCATTACCACTGTAACATGGATGGATAATATGACACCCCTGACACAGAGCCAAAGGCAGGTCAAGCTGAGCGTGCTGTACCCAAACCTGAAAATGACAGAGACCTGATTAAAATGAATGTGAGAAAGAAGACCAAGAGTGATGGGAGCCCTCTGCCAGGTTGCGGGAGAGTGGGGAATCTAGCTGTGATGTATTGCCTTTGTTGTACTTCTCATTTGGACCATGATGAGAGAAATTTACCACCTTTACTGGCCTCTCAAGGGACCTTGTTCTCTTCTTGGTCTTTAGGAAGAAACCATGACTAGTGTATAGAGAGACAAAGTCCTGTCACTGACACCCCGTACAACAGCGTTGTGCGCCTGCGAAACTCGGTTTCCCTGTTTCTCTGACGGTGGATCTTGTACGTCTTTCATATGAGCTGCTGAGAGCTGTGGTTGGTGAACTTAAAGCGTGCTACATCATACAAATCTACATGGAAAAGTCAGTGTGACTATTCATTTTGCAGCCGGAGAGTTCTAGAGCTGTCAACAGGACACTTCAGCACTTACTTGCTCAACTTCTGGGCTGCAAAACTGATGTAAGAGTTTTGCTTTTTATGTTCCCAAGAGCTCTCTTCACATTTCTGTGATAGGCAGCCATCTGTGACATGTGACACTGAAGAACAGTGTCTAGCAGAACCGAAGTTAGAGAGGACAGTCAGGAATCCGTGTAGACCCTCACACTTGAATTTGGCCAAAGCAAATCCATCTTCCTAGTATTATCGAGAGTTTTGCCTTGAAGCAACATACGATGAGATATCAGCATGGCTCCTAAGAGGATATATTGCTGTATCGTAAACTTCCTTACAGACTGATCTGGAGTGTTGATAATTATGGATCGAACCAAGGGGTCTTACCTGACCTCAAGCGGTGCGGACTTTGGCTTTCGTCGTGGCTGGTGTGACTGTACAGTATGCATATTCCTTAAAAAGTGTTTTATTTAACATGAGGGTTTGCAGAGGGAATAGCGTAAGGAGCTGTTTTCTTTAGATACCATCTTCCTTTAAATGAGAAACAGTGAACCTGGGCTTTCAGGAAGGAAAATAAACAGATGGGATGGCCACGAATTAACTTGCTCAGATGTACGACAGCAGGGCCAGAGGCACAGCTCTCGACACGAGCTATGCCAGCCTGTGAATGTGAGGGGAGCTGAGTGGTTCCAGTCATCACATCGTGTTCGTGCCATCGGGACGCACTTGCTGCGAAGTATCTTGCTGACGGGGCAGAGAGGTTCTGAAGTCCTCTAACTTCATTTTCCGGTTCATCCTCAGGATTAGTTGTGCAAAGAGCATGATTTATCATGACTGTTATGGTGATCTAACTTGATTTAGTGGTGAAATTACAATGATGGATCATACTTAATTATGATCATTAAAAGACATCAAAAATGTAATCGGCTGTTCATCATATACCTTATAAAGGAAAAAAATTCCTCAGGTTTTTAAAGACCAGGACTCTAGGTGTTGATAAAATTAGAATATGTTTTATTCATGCTGTGACACAGCGTTCTTTCTTCACTGATCTCCTTGTCCGGGCGTTTCACTTCAGAGGCATTGGGGAAGGATTTGAATGAGACTTTAATGAAGTATAAACAACCATGGCTCTTGTTTTTTCCACAGGCCCTGTGGGGCGTGGGTCATGCCCCACGTTAAGGAAATCCACAGGGCTCCATCCATAGGGAGAGCTCGTGCAACAACACAAGCTGCAGATCAGCACCCTGGCAAAAGCTGTTTGGATTCTGGAAACGCAAATCTGCCCCTATTTGACCTTGATTAAAGTCTAGCACAGTTTAATGAGGCAACATAAAATACAAGTCAAATGCTCAATAGGGAAAATCTTGTCAGACATAAGGAACAATTGGGATCAAGTCAGTCAGGGCTTCCTTGGGCTTTTAATGACCTGTTAGATTCAGCTTTACTGTAGGGTTTTATAAAAAATAAGTGATAATGACTGAAGGGAGCATCATTAGTATTGGAGTGAAATGGCTAATGGCTCCAGATTGCTCACAGGTGTCAGAGAAGAAAAGTTTCTCCCTAGGCAGTGAGCTCTGTGATCACCATGAGCATTATTATTTGCACTGCAGGAGCGCCTATCAAGGTTAATGGAGACGCGGCCCCCTTTTTGCCAGGGAGCCGTCGGGATGTGTGCAGAGGAGAGGAAATGGGAAGAGTGAGCTCAGCGCTGGCATCCCCACCTTGGTGCACAATCCACTGAGTGGTGTTCGGCAAGATCTGGGGAGGAACCATACGATGGAAGGTGAGGACTGGAGCATTTGATAAATTTTACTATTATAAGGTGTTACTTCTATAATTCAGTGCCCTAACAGGAAAGGTAAGGTGTGATTTGATCATGGTCTGTATCTATATGAGGAGCAAACCTTTTTGTTGGACTCTTCTGCTCAGCAAAGTGTGGGAGTCCATGTAGGGATCTGAACACAGACATATCTGTCTGTGATGGTAATTAACGTTGACACTATTTACCACATTTCCTTTGGATCCTCAGAGTCTAGCTATGAGCAAATCAAAGCAGGATATATTTTCAAAGAGGTTTGCTTTGATTCAAAAGAGAATTCAGGGAAGTCCAGCGGCCTCTATTATACAGCATTCCAACTCAAGTGATTACTTATCCTATTTGGCTTTAAAACCTGTAACACATTATTATGCCCCAGTTAACAGATGGCAAACTGAGGACCAGAGAAGAAGTGCCCAAGGTTGTACAAGGTTGGGAGACTCACAGGGTATGGAAAACATCTGGTAATTGCATGTTGTAGAGAAGCAGTGCCACAGCGACTCTCTGACAGCGGTCATCAGGAGAAGCGGAGAAGGTCCTTGTGAGGTCTTCACTCTCATGGGGGTGTTTGGTCCTGCAGGACACGGCAGGTAACATGTGAAGGTATTTAGAATGCTGCGTTCACTGAGCAACAAATACAGATCACACACAGTTGGACGTCACTGTCTCGCTTTTCATCCTTCGTCAGGGCAAGGCTCTGGCTCCCCTCGTCGTGTGGGGCACGAGGGCACTCAGCCCTGAGCAGGACGAACTCCTGGGCTGCTCGTGCCTGAGGGAGAAACAACCGTTCTTCCTCCGCTAGCTGAGACAGGTCTAAGTCGCAGGCTGGGGGCTGCGGTAGGGCAGTCCTGGGGAAGCTGACACGAAGGAAAGCCCATCAGAGTGTGGTGGGGCTGACTCAGATTTCTTCTTTCTGGAGGTGAGAGCGTTTGGTCCCTGATCTGCTCACAGCTGTGCCATGTCCTGTACAACAGCCCAGGTCCCAGCCCGTCGCTGTACAGCAAGACGTCGACCTTTCTGCTTAGAATAGCGTCTCTTCCTACCAAAAGGGCAAATACTTACAAGTGCGTTCTCTTCCCTCCTGTGGGCCCAGTGTGCATGTAACACACTTTTCATCTTAAGAGCAAAATGTTTTTGCAGAGACAATTGAAAGAAATTAAGAATGGCACATCATGATCATTTATATCATGTGTATCTCAGAAAGTTCATCAATTCATATTACATTAGGGAATATGTAAACTAAATGTGCACTCATTTGGCATAGTCCTCAGAGCAATTATTCTTCAGTTGATTTAGTACACTTGATAAAAATAAAGGTTAAGGAGGATGTTAATTTGGGATATGTTTTACTGGTTTTTATAAAGTGTTAGAATGCAGATTAATTCCAGACTATATAATACTGCATCCAATGCGCTATTATATAAAAATAACTTGCATAAATCAGACGAGTGGGCCTGATCCTTGTGCTCCAATACTCCCAGGGAATTTTGACATTGACTTCTATAGGAGCAGGCCCAATGTCAAAACCTAGATATAACATGAATCCGTGCCAGACACGTTAGAGCTCTGCTAGGAACATCCTCATTGGAGCATAATAATTTGTGAGAGAGAGACACACACTGTGAGCACTCCTGGGGTTGGGGGCCCTGGGCAAAATGTTGGTGGCAGAACTAATTCTAGTCCGAGGAAATGAGAAAGCCAGTGTCGTGAAATGTTGTTGCTTCCAACGCTCAGCCCGTCAGACTAGTGAAGACCTACATTTTTCTGTCCGATTTTGGAGGTGGGGGAGTGTTGGCAGGACATCCTCAGGAGACAGTGAAAAGAGATAAAACCACTGCAGCTTTTTTTCCCCCGAGTTCAAGAGAGAGGAGTGAAAAACCTGCCAGTGCTGCCCTAAAATTGATAATGAAAGAGAGAGAGAGGCATTTGCTTCAATATGCTCAGCCAAAACGGGATTTTCAAAGGAGTCTGGATAAAGACATCAGACACAAAGAAATCAGTACCTAATAAAAGAACTTACCTGAGTCAATCCTGCTGATTGGCTTCAATAGCAGACATGTGGGTGTTGAAGCAGAATTCACTGCAGAACTTACAAAAAAAAAAAAAAAAGAATGAAGAGGAAAAAGAAAAATGACATGCAATGCTAATAACACTACTAGGAAAGGGTCCTTCCTCTGCAGGGTTAAGGGACTGCTTAACAGCAGCTGGGAGGAGTGCTAACAGTCTTTTTCCCTTAGGAATAAATCAGGCCTATATCCAAACATGGATCTGGGACCAGATGGATTGAAAGAAATCTCCCCAGAAGAAAAATGGGATTATGAAAGTGGGTAAGGAATTACATGTGAGTTATATATGGGAGATTGCATTGTAGAAAAGCAGGGTTACATATATAAACCTGTGGCTTAGTTCAGAAAACTCTTATCCATGGCTTTCTGACTGAGGAATTGCATGTCTTTGTCCTTTCTTTATTGCCTGTCCTTGTCACCAGTGCTGCAGGGACAACCCTTGTGTCACTACTGCTGCCTCCAGCCATTGCAGACACGGGAAAGGGCTTTCACCCTGACTTCATCCCTGTGCCCCATGCACTGATCCCTCCTCCCTGGTGCATTTGGGGTTTGCAGACAGCCCATCCTACCTGGAAAATCCCAGCAGCAACCTCTCAGTTCTGGGAGCAGCTGGGAACCTGCATGTGGGGAGCAAGAGTCACTCTGGGTCCTTTTCCCATCCTCAGCATTGCCGCCTCCGGGAAATCTGCTCCCGAGGATGTTCTTAGCAACTGCGTCTGTGGGGGGATGGGAAGCTAGCTCTTCAATTTATCCTTTCTCACTGCCCTTCTGTTCTGTGCCCAGGTGGGTCCAGGGTCCTGCAGACACTTAAGCATAAGCAGGAAAGATTTTATTTTGCTCCTTTCACATAGAGTTTATTTGGATTTGTGTATGTAGAAAGCTGCTGGATTCATGAGACATGCCAAGTTTCAGACTTCCTTGGTCCAAATCCTGTTGAACCATGTGCATCCAATTCTCTTCCCTCCCTCATGTCTGTAAGCGTGGGGGAAGTGCTGGAACGCCCCGCGCATGCATCGCTGCAAAAAACAGCCTTGCCTTGGCTCAGGAAATGGGCACTATAATTAGGCACAGATCTCCTGTCCTAAACACAACGATCTGAGGATTTATTTCTATCATTTGCACATCCTTGGGTGCTTTTCGGTAGTGCTCTCCAGGTGTAGGCCTAAGGGTTTCCAGTGCGGATGGTTGGTAGCTCTAGTCCACAGATGGGCTTTTCTTTACATTATCAGAAAGCACAGGCAGACCCATGGTGTCTTACTTTCATTAAGCTCATTTTTTGGACTGATAAATAAAACTACACATTTGTACATCTTTGTAGTAAGAGGAGCATGCTCAGCTGGAGTTCCTGAGATGCCAAATGTGGTTTCACAGCCACTATCCAGATAGGTTTGCCCTTTAATGTCATCCAAGAAGTTCTCATTCATCAAAATTATTCTGTCATACATAAAACGGTCCAAGTAATTTGGAGTTATTTAATAAACTTTGCCTTGCTGTAATCTACAAACAATTTATTATGTTCTTGAATTTTCTCATAATTCAGTTATTTCTTGCTAGATAAGATGAATGAACAAGTTGTGGCCTGTCGGTGCATGCATGCCATTAATTAATTGCACATTTCTTGATGCTGGATTTTAAGTGTATTGGTCAGTTTAATTGGATCAGTAGGCCACATGACATACTTCTGTTCTCAGGTTGGATGGATGCTTCTCCTTGAAAGGATCTTCCAAGAATAAAAATCCCTGATCAAGCATTTGAAGCAGGCATCCTGGCGGAAACACCAGGACACAGGCAACCACAAACTCAATCAATTACGTAAGTGCTATTGGCATCCTGGAAAATGAAGTGCTGCATTGTGCAAGTCTTCATCCAAAAGAGAATTTCTGCTCGAGAAAATATTCATAGAAGTATTACCTAATATTCACTTTGCCAAGCTCACTCCTGCCAGTAAGTTCAGTTGTTAAAACACATGTAAAGTACAAGCTCAACTGAAGCAAATTTCTCTGAAAATTATGTGCAGCACATGCTTTCATCCACTTGTCCTAGCTCTCGCAGTACTGATGTTAAAGGGATCGGCAACATTTCTCTTTGCACCATGTTTATTTCAGTTTTATGTAACCTTAATGCCATGTACATTCTGGCTCTGTCATTAATTTTAAGCTAGGTCAAATTCATACATATTAGATAATAAGCATTTTTAGTCCCCAAATGTGTGCGTTAATTAATTTTATTTCATTCAGTGTAATTGTCCTTACAGCTCTGTGCTCATTAAAAGAAGAGGTTCAGAATCCTCCTTTGTGCTAGGCTTAATTTGGGTGGAAATCACAGAAGCTGCCGTACAACTTCTCTGTCAATGCAGATGAGTTCTGACTTGCAAGCTACCCCCCTCCTCCCTGCCACTATTACTGACTCAGGAGTCATTTCCAATTCCTCGGTGTAAGCACACATCACTCTAAGGAGACAGAAATTACATCCAAAGGAGTAGAAATAGCCAGGAAGACCTAGTTTCATATATTTTCCTTCCGAAAGATGTGAGCACGTTGTGCTGAATGGAAATACCTACATGGAAAGAGGTGCTGGACGTCCACCTGCTCATCTCCATCATGTGCTGAATTTGTCCGGTCTAACCATGGGGAGAAGTGCCTCTCCCCACCGGTGGGCACTGCTGCTGAGTGTCCCTCCCAGTGCCTGTGCCCCGTGCAGCAGGTTTCCAAGGTGTGACTGACAGCACGTACCGGTAGCAGACTGCAGTTTATAAGCAGCCCATGGGTGATCAGGTAGACCTGGCTGATGTCGGTAAGGATTCTGCAAATACTTCTGCATTATTGTTTTTTTTGCTATCTAGTGCTTATTAGCAGAGCTTGCGTGCTCCAGATTTGTCTTTTTTCTTTCTGCGGGCCCAATCACTCAAGCCTTGAGACCACAGCGACTGCTCCACTGCTACAGTTGCTGTTCATTAAAGCACCATTTTGTTGTTTATTAGGAATTTGTAAATGAATCTTGAAGAGGCTGTTCTCTCAATACATCCTTTAGTGCTGTTAGTGCCGGACATGCTTGTGTCCTCTTGTGTGTTTATGACTTGTTTTCGCTATGAGAGAAGGGCTCTTTAGGGTTTTTGATGTAGAGCCTGTATTTGAGATGTTTCATTTATGGGGGAGGCGTGGATGGCTCTCAGTTCTCACAGATCACAGCAGAAGATGAAGATGCTCAGCACCTGCTCGCTTTGCGAATATCCCTTGGTGGAAGGCTAACCACAGCTTCTGCCTCCTGTCCCCCTAATTTTCACTTTTGTTGACATCTTTCCTGAGTCGACTAGACATGTAATACTGAATAACATGTCTGAGCTTTGAGTTAGTTACTTTGAGGTGTGTCTAAAAAATGTATGAAGTACTGGCCTAGGTCTTGGCTTCTTTGGTGAACTTCTGAAGATGTGATCAGTGAAGAAGAGTTGGAGGAGAATGCAGTCCCAAAGGGAATGTGCCCCTCCCAGAAGGTGATCCTTAGGGATCATCCTAGGTTTTGACAACCTCTCCTATAAATACACTGTTTCTCCTCATCTGAAGAGGGCAACGGGCTCTGCAGTATGCCCTGGGGATCACCAGACGTGCAATTCCCTGACCAAAGGGGAAAAGGCAGTCTGAAACCGGAGGGGCTTGCAGAGACTTCTCTTCCAGCTAATGGACTTCCACAGAGAGCGCCTCCCATGGCACTGAGCCGGGGAGGCCACCTTTCTCTAGCCCTCTTGAGGCGTTTTATTTTGCACCATTTTTGCAATGCTGATCTTCTGAGCTAACATCTTGAATTCCTCTGCCTGGTAATGCAGTGTGGTCCTTTGAGACCCCTGGGCCTATTTAATTTCATGCATGTGTAAGATACCTTTTCCCTTTTGGCACCATGATACCAGCTGCAGTCACTTTAAACACTGCCAGTCAATCCTAGTTATCAGAATCTGTACAGGGGACAGGAGGAGGGAGAAGATAATGGATTTGCCTTGAGAGCTCATCTAGAAATCCAGCCCTACGCAGCAGACTGCCTATGTAATGCATTACTTTTTAATAATGTAAATATATTAACGTTAGAGCCGTCTTCTCAATCTTCAGTACCTAAACATTGCATCACTATCAGGAGCAAACGTAATTAGATATCATAAATATGAAAAATATCGGGACATTAACATAAAGAGCACCAATAAGTTGCTTTGCTTGTCATGTAATTGAAAAGCATTAAGGGTGCGCTCCGCTGTGTGCGCGCGCGGTGTGCAGGGATCAAGCCTAATGCGAAAGGACGGCTCCGGTATGCAGAGCCTCACCCGAAATAACTTCACAGGGACACTGTCAAGGGTTTTTTAGGTCTGAAAGTTAACATTTTTGTAAAGTTGATTAGCGCTTGCAAATGTTCTGTGCTATTTTCTAATCAGCGGCATTCGCTCTCTTGGTTATTTAATGGTATTAGCGGCAGCAAAAGTGGAACCATTTGTTTCAGGCCAAGCAATCATAATCCTGCTCACTCTGGATGCTGGTATTTAAATATGCGTGGGATGCTGTTTTCATCCTACGTTCCTGTTCTGTAAGATTTTTGCTTTGCAAAGTTTTTCAGCTTCTTGGTCTTCTGCTTAGCACCCTCCAGGTAAGCCTAGAATTGAAGAAATGTCAACCATTTAAAATAAGGTACAACACCAGTATGACATATGAGGATTTTAAACTTCCAGGGCAAAAAGGAATTATTTAGCATGGCTCTACTGGGAGTACAGACTCACGCTGAGAAAAATGGGATGCTTTGAATGACTTTCTGGCAATGAAATCTGTGGAATAGTCCAAGAGGGAAACGTCAGGTCCTTGTTGCTGGGCTAGATTAGATGCTCACTCGAAGATATCTAATCTTGGCTGAAAGACAGGACAGTGGCACTTTCCCAGCCAGTTGTACAAAGGACCTCCTAGGCTGGTCACAGGTTCGCATCACCAGGGTGCAGAGGGAATTCTTAGCTTGACACTCATGCAGCGAGGACAGGGATCCGAACCGAAATTCTGAACTCGAGCACCTGCTGTTACTGGGCTGAGCAGGGTGTCCTGGGCTTTCCTGATGAAGAATATCCCTGAGCTCAAGCCTTGCACTGCGCTGCTCACTGCAAGCAAGGCCCAGGCAACAGGGTGTCTGATGGGCTTGGGCTTGCTTGGGCTTGTAGAGTTGGAGGTGGTCTGATGCGGGGTGCCACCTTGGGTGCTGAGTCCCCATGGAGGCCAGTGTCGATGGCTGAGCTGGCTGCTTGGAAGCATGGAAGCAGCTCGTCACTGGCATTTTTGTGTGCTTTGTCTTCAAACCTGCTGCTTCCTGGAATTCGTCTCGTTCTAGATTTTGATGCCGAATCCTCTTTCACCTTCTTGTGTTTTTCTTTATATATACCCCTTGTTCACTAATTAGTAAAATTTCTGTCTCTGCTTTGCTTCTCCCCTTGTCCTTTTCCCAGCGCTGGTCTTAGATTCCTCTTTTCTTTACTTTTTGTCTGCCCTCTCATGGCTGGATATTTATTTGCTTATTTTAATTTCTCTGGTGGAAAAGCCTCTCCTGCACTACATCTCAAAGACATCAGAGGGTCTTCTTGGCTCCTTCCTGGCCTCCCTGTCCCTGTGCCAGCATTTTTCCCTTGCTCTCTCCTCTTGTGCGAGTTGTGCTGTTGCTCTGCTCCCACTGCCATGGTAACTTCAAAAAGACACAGCCATTTGATATACCAGGCGAAGGGGAAGTCTGCAGGAGTGTGTGCGTGCGTGCCTATGTGTCAGAAGGGGGAACGGGACATCCTTTCCTTTCTCTTTTCATTTTTATGTTCAAAGCATGTCATTACAGCTGCTGGAAAGAAGCATTCCAGCTCACAGTCACAGCACGAGGCCATGGGACAGGAGCCGTGCACCCTGTCCTGCTGCCCATCCTGGGGCAGGGGATGCTCGGCTGCTTCCTGAGCCCTGCTCCTGGCTCTGCAGCAGTGCGGAGGGAAAAAAAAAAAGATGCAGGAACATCTTAAAAGTCTAAAGCATAGGAAGGAATAGCTCTGCTCCTGAGGGGAAACATATGGGGCATTAGGAACACTTTCCCCAGCTTGCACATTTATACTTGAAAGTTAACAGTGAAAGAAAACAAACACAACAGCTTCAAACCAAACAAGCCATAGGGGATCACGGGCTGCAGCATCTGCCGGGGTGAAACCAGCAGTGCATCGTGGTGGGGAGTGGGGACCCGCCCGAGAGCTTGGCGGCAAGTGACCCCCCCCTGCGTCAGCATGGGACGAGGTGTTGTGGGGCTTTTGCTAAGTTTTTGGGCTGGAAGCGGAGGTGGAGAGGCCAGCCCTGCCCAGGTTTCTCAGTGGTATGGTCTTGTGCAGGGCTGCTGATCCCGGCCGTCGCACCAGCTGGGAGTGCGCAGAACCCTGCAGCCAAACTGCTGCAGAAGCGGTGATGGAGGCTATGGCTGCAGCTCTCACCCCCTTTCCCCGCCCTGCATCAAGCAGTGGTACCCTGTGTGCTGACATGCTGCGTGCCCAGCGCTGGCCGTGGAAGAGCAGCCAGAGCCGGGCTCTTTCCGGGTCTGGCATCAACGGGTCCCTCCGGCCCTGGGAAATACAATTACTGGTTTGGACTTGTATATTTTCTCCACAGTCTTATTTTGAAAGGAATAATAATAATCTTTTCCTCTCCCCTGGGTGCTGGGAAAGCAGCTCAGGCAATCGGTTGCAGAGAGGGGCGGTGGGAGTGCAAGGGTGTGGGCAGGGAGGAAGGGAGGCCTCTGCTTCTGCCCCCCCAAGTTTGTTATGGAAGAGGTAAGAAAATTAACAACTGCAGAAATGTCTCTGTGTCAAGGAGATGCTTGTCTGTCTCATTGGGCTGGAATCGCTCCCATGAGCTGGGGAGAGAGTGGTGCAGCTGCCCTCCCCTGAGAGGATGCAGGACCATGGGAATCCTCTGTGCCACCGAAAGCCCAGGGTGGGGGTGATGCAGGCATGTCCTCGTCCCAGCTCGGGCAGCAGTGGCCTCGTCACTGCTGGGGATCGCACAGCTGTCTGCGTGAGGGAGGTTTGAAAGCAGCTTTTCTACTGCGTGGAGCTGGGGAAGAACAAACCCGGTGCTCCGCAGGGACCAAGCGGGGGATTCTCTGCAAAGATTTCCTCACATAAATACCCTCCTGTGGCTTTTAATATGGCTGGGGAGGAGGAAGGAGCAATCTGGGCCAGCAAATCTAAAACCTGGTTTTCTAATCTGTGAAAACCAAGCAGGGAAAGAATAGGAGGAGGAAAGAGCAAACAGTGGTGACTCCGCTGTGCATCTTGAAGGAGCAGAAACAGGTCCCTGGAATGATGCTCTGTCCCGCTCACCCTGTCCCTGTCCCCCGCACACGTCTACAGCTTTGTAGTGCACCTTTAATGATCGCATGAGGGACGGGGTGGCTGCTAATGAAGCAAGCTGCAGTTGAAAACTGCTCCCTAATGCAGTGCTCACTCACTCATGTCCGTTACCTTTATTGTAATAGCATCATGGGAAAGCTGTATTAATGCAGAATACTTTTCATTTACATGGCATTAGGGTTTGACCAGTCGCACATGTTCCTGCTCCTTGGCTTGTTGGTCGTCATTGCTTTACCGTGTCCTTGCCAGGAAGATGCAGCTGGAGACATGCTGGGAAAAAGTGCAGTCCAGCTTCTTCAGCGCTGGAGAGAGACCCAGAGATGTGCCTAGACAGGTAGGTCTGTACAGGACAATACTGGCCATGCCATGGTGTTTTATGCAGTGTCTGAGTGCAGGTGACGTGGCGCAGGCAGGGATGGGGCCGTGGAAACTCCTTGGGCTTGGCTCTGCGTCCTTGAGCGTAGCTGCAGAGCAGCCGCCTCCTCAGCTCCTTGGAGAGCTGAGAGCTGGTGGGGGCAGCCTCAGGGGGATTTTTGATGAAAAGAGAAAAAGGAAAATGTCATTTGGATTAATTTTGGTTTGGTTTTCACCTGAAGGCGTTTAAAAAAAAGGAGGAAACTTCTGAATGAAGGGATGATCTGAGCTGAAAAGACCTGAAAGTCTGCTATTGAAGGCTTTGAATTTTGTTTTCATTTTTTATAAGCAAATAGCAGAAATGCACAGATATGTTTTGATGCTGAAACTCCGTTTATTTTTGTTGGAAAGGGTGTTTGGCTGTTTGGTTTTGTTTTCACCGGCTTTATATTGGAGAGAAAACATCCTGGATGCAAATGTGTGATCCAGGAGGGAATCTGTGAGCCTGCCACCAAATGCATCTTTTCAGTACAAAATGTCTCCAGCACCAGAATTCTGGGTTAATTTGCCATTCATCCAGGGCTACATGCAAACTGTTTAGCTGATTAGAGATGTGCAAACACACCCACCACAGCATACACTTGCGCCTATAAACTGATAAATAACAACAAACCAGAGGCTGTTGTTTTTTTCCCCAGAGCCATTTAGTCTTCTTCACCCCTGCCCAGCTCCAGTGCCTGGTATAAAATTCAGCCTGTCTTCCCCAGAACCACTTTTCTGACCTCTTGCTCTCACTTTGTTTTCCTGCTGCCTTCACCTTTCCCCTCTGCTCTGCAGGCCCAGCAGCCCCGAGCGATGCTCGCCGTGCCCACAGCGGCCTCGGGGCTTCTCTCCAGCTGCAGAGCAGCGAGGAGCTGGACCACATTTGGGCACGAGGCTGAGGTGCTATCAGCCCATCTCGGAGGAGGAGACTGGAAAAGACGGATTCAGGGTGGTTTGGTGGCGGCGCGGGGGAGCTGGCGCGTGTGCCATCATGAGCAGCCGCGGGAGGATCTGCTCCCTCTGGGAAAGGACAGGCTGGATGCATTCCATTTTGCTTCCCTCGTGGGCATGCATATGTATGAACGGCACACGCTGGTGCATGTGCCTATGTGTGTGAAGGCAGGAGATGGAGGGGGACAGGCATTAAGCTCTCTGCAGGACCGACTCGTGCCCGTGGCCCTGGGTGAGTGGGAGGACTGGTCATCCTCTCCAGATGGGATGGTTGGAAGAGGATGCAAATCCCTGAGCGCTGCAAGGACGAGGCTGCTCCCAGCCATTGGCAGCACCCGCTGCAAACCCTGGAGTGCAAGAGGGCCAAGGTGCTGACCCTCTCTGCTCCCTGTTCTTTTGGTCACCCCTTTTGGCCGTGGCTGTGAGATCCTGGCGGGGTTGCTCTTGCAGAGGAAATCTCACCCGCTGTTCAGATGAGCTTCTGTTGCTGGAGCAACGCAGAGCAGTCTGAGCAGCCCTGAGCACCTGGTTCCTAAAATACTGCTCCGTCATTAGAGCTCTATCATATTTATGAGGCAGTGTTGCAGGGTGACGTACCCATAGCTCTTCCCTGCCTGCTCCCCGGCCTGCCCATCGCTCACGCACCCACCGTACCCGAAACACACAGAACCCTCAGTCTCCTCCTTGGGAAAACAAACCCCCTCGTTTCTTCTCATACAGCTTGGGAGGGGGGTGGGAGAAAAAGGATGTTTTAAATCGAGCCCATCTTTTTCAAATCTTTCTTTCTCTTTGTCCCTGAAGAAAGCCTCTTGGTTTCCTCTGTTTGGTCCCTGGGAATGAAATTCCTAGCAGGGACACCTTGTTGGCTTTTTTTCTTGTACTTGAATACAATGTTTCAAATGAAACACCTTTTTTAGTCTCATCTACTTCATCTACAAGAAGATGGGTGAAAAAATCTATTTTCTTTTTTCTTTTTAAAGAACTTTTTTTTTTTCCCTGCCAAGTGGCCTTATGGCTTCTTTTAAGAAATTATATAACAAATTGAGGAAATCTGGAATGGAGCTGGTAGTTTGATTTCTTTAAGACTCTCCCTTCTGCCACTAAGACAAAGAAAGGCAGAGTAACATTCAGCAGGCGCAGAAAAAAAAAAATCAAAGTTACCGTTTGGCTTTTGAACAAGGTGCAAATTAGTGAGTATTTGTTAAAATTTGAGACAGCAATTGTCTAAGAAAAATATTTTCAAAGAGGAGAAAGGTTTTTTTCTTCTTAAATAAAAAAGTCCCCGAACCTTCCTTTCTTTTAACTTCAAAAGGGAGCCAGATTGCAGAGGAAGAGAGAAAAAGCTTAAATCTCCTCTGAAGGGAAGCAAATAACTTAGTCAAAAAGTGATCTTATTTTTGAGGGAATAATTTTCTGTTCACTTTTTTTTTTTTTTTTTAAGATCACGACCAAACGTGACTTGTCAATTTTTAACTGAGCTGGCGAAACCTCCGCTGTACCTATGGGGAAGTCGAATGGCCTTTTATTTGGGAATGCCTGGATTATGCTGAGACCCACCTGAAAACTTCATCAGCAGGCACCAAGCAGTTTTCTCTGCTTTGGGCAGCTGTTGTCAGCAGTACAGGAGTGCATGAAAATGCTTACAGTTCCCTACGATGGCGTTTTGCTGTTGCTTCTGCGTTGGTGCAAGTAGCGGCAACACAACCACGCTTGAGGTCAGGCGTGGAGCCAAGTCTTGCTGGAAGGTAAGTGGTGCCTGTCCTGCCTGTGGTGTCTCAAAGCTACTGCATTTGCAAATAAATAGTAATGATAAAGTGGGATTTTCAGTTGTGACCCGTAGGTATTTCGTGCTTATGCACGCGGTAATCTCTGGGAAAAAAGATGCCTGCTAAGGGATGTTCTTGTGATTTGTCTATGAAAGCTCGTGTCAGCCTTGTCCAGAGTAGTATTAACCCTTGTGTGCATTTATATATGCAGCATCTGCTGCGTCTTTGGCTGGGCTTGCAGATTTGACATTGAACTCCTCATTTCAATCTAAACTTTAATAACGTAAGAGTTGCCACAGCGCAACAGAGCGCCGATTCATCCCGTAGCCGGGTCTGCCAGTGGCCCATGCCAGATGCTTCAGAGGAGATTGCGGAGCATCATCATACAGCTAATTGGTGGGAACGCGTCCTCCTGCTGCCAGCTGGTGTTCATCAGCTATGTGTCCTGCAGCACCGGGGGCTGATGAAAATAGCCATGTGTAGTGCTTCTTGCCTGCCTTCAATCAGAGGACCGCAAACACCAGTGAATGAAACCTCTCATATGTTGGGTATTGTGTCGCTGCTATCTGTTGATTGCCTGATATCAGGAGACTGAGAGCCAGCATCCTTGATGGAGGTTCAGCGGCTGCAATCACCGGATGGCATCAACAGGGGACCCAGCATATGAAGGGTTTTGTTCACTGTTGTTTGCGCTCTCCTAATTTCCCTTATGGTCCAGGGAAAGTCAGGCAGCTCCTTTGAGTGTGTGGAGAGCTGCTCCAGCGAGGGGCTGGGCCCATGGTGTGTGGCAGGGCGGGCAGGGAGATGCTCCTGCATGTGTAAGTAGATTTACAAAATAGTAAAATTAAAACCAATAAAAAAAAAAAGATCTGGGCGAAATGTGATAGGGGCTGGAGCCTGTGTGGGGCCAGAATTATAAGCCCTGTAGCCTGGAGCTGGGCTCTGTCTGGACCTGCTTGTCTCTAGAAGATGAACGCTTCCTCCTCCTTCGTAGAGCAGCAGAAGCTATTCTTTTAGCTGTCGAGTCCTTTTTTGAAAGTTGGTAAGCTTTTTTTTTTGCCTCAATAACCTACAGCAGAGAGTCCTACAGGCTAATTATATGTTTCATTTTAAATCCTTTAATTTTTTTGCAGTTCAAATAGATAACTATGTTTTTCTCCCACATCTTTGATTCAGATGGATGATTTACTTCATTAATTGATATGTGGAGGAGGGGGTCTAGAAATGAACTATATTTATGCTTTAAAAATAATCTTTTCCCAACTGTGGCTTTTTTTTTCCCTGTGAATCCTCGTATTTATTTCAAAATTATCCTGAAAGGAATGTCATCAACCTTTGTCCAGGAGTCTTTGCTGGATTAGCCAGTCTATAATGAAATCTACTTCTCATTCTCTTTGATTTCCAACTTGCAGGTTGGCCTGGTGATAGACTGTACCCAGAAATCTGCTCTCTATCCAGAGGTGTCCGTGCTTCGAGGAGGGTGCCGGAGCTGCTTGCAAAAACCAGCAGCTTGGCAGAGCTGAGATTTTGGTCGCTGAGGTGAAAATGCACCTGTGAAGTGCTTCTTTCCTGGAGGAGCTGTAGGAAATGGATGATTCCAGAATGGAGCCATCCCAGAGCCTAGCCTGGTCCTGGTCCTGCCATTCTTTTGGATGACACTAGCACCCCTGCACCGAACAGCTATGGAGTCACCTCCTGGAGGGGAAGATTTTGTGTAGCCTTGTCATTGATGATGATTATTCCGGCTCTTCCCCTTCCTGGCCAGATGGAGAAACTCGTGAAGGTCCCAGCCCTACATACCACACACCAAAGCAAATCACACGATCACACTGTCTTGCCACCAGCCAGGGTCTCATCTCCCCGGGGAGTTTTCCAGCGCTGCTTGCTTGCTGCTTTCTCCTTGGCTTTTTTTTTTCTTCTTCACTTTCAACACACTTTGGTGAAAAACGGGTGTGAATCATTTTTCATGAGAAGCTTCCATTGCAAAAAGCGCTTTTTTTAGGAATGCAGCATCTTTTAACGTGAAATGCCAAAAGTCTCACAGGCTGAAGCTGAAATGTGCTGGTTGCAACATTAGGTGCTAACAGTTGGCAAAGCTTGAGTCCCAGTGGCTAAAATACCAGAGAAAATGGCAGACAGTTCCTTGGCTTTTAAATTTGGGCTGTCTCACTTTTGTGACAGGAGGAGAGAGGGTAGGACTCTGCTCAGGCTGGTTGGCTGAGTGACTGACAGATTTCACGGACAGCTTTTTATGGCACTCATCACGGTGATGCTCTGATTGCCTCCCCAGCGCTAATGAAGATCTCCTGTAATGGGCCTGCGAGGTAGGAAAATATTATTATCTCTAATTTCCAGATGAGCCTGATCCATGTGGATCCATTTGCCTGACATTGCTGGCCTGCGTGACGGTGGCGATGACGCAGTCCCGTGCAGGTGGTGCCATGCTCCTGGTCCCGTGGCACAGCCACAAGGGGTCTCGGAGATACTCCCAAAGCCACCAAGAAACCCCTCAATATCGGCAATGTTGTTGGCTGAGAAATGTAGAAAATATGCCATTGCCCACTCTTGGCTTTGCCTTGAAATCTTCAAATCAAACCAATTCATGGGGTTTTGGGAGAATTGTCAGTGGGTTTGTTTAGATCTTTGTCCCTGAGATTTTTTTCTATTGAAACGCCTGCAAAAAGGGTGCATAACAAGCTAGTAACAGTCTCAAGAAAACTAGGAGAGGAGAGATTTATATATATATAAAAAAAGAATAGAAACAAATAGAATATTTAGTGAGAGTGGAAATGTTTGGTGCTGGGACTAGCTTGGGCATAAGGTAGGGAGGAATGTCTCTGAAAAGCATCATTTGGAATAAAATCTTTCATCTGACAGTTCAGGTCAGCCTTCCGATCGCCGTAACGGCTGGGGGCACACTAGGAGAGGAGAGATTTATATATATATAAAAAAAGAATAGAAACAAATAGAATATTTAGTGAGAGTGGAAATGTTTGGTGCTGGGACTAGCTTGGGCATAAGGTAGGGAGGAATGTCTCTGAAAAGCATCATTTGGAATAAAATCTTTCATCTGACAGTTCAGGTCAGCCTTCCGATCGCCGTAACGGCTGGGGGCACACTGCGCGCCGCCCTGCAACAGTTTTGGACACCAGCCGCCTCCCTTCCGCAGCGTGACAGGGACAAGCACCAGCCTCGAGCGTGGGACCGCCGGCTGCGGGCTCGTACCAGGCACCGTTGGCTTGCTCCCACTCTGTTGGATGTAAGTAGCCACAGTGGATGCAATACAGGTGGTTTATAGGCAGGTTTGTCGGAAGATGAATTCTGTAGGTCAGTGCCACCATGGGGACGGCTGGGGTGCCAGCTTCCGAGATGAAAGAGGGAGCCTCTGCTCTGGTTCCTTTTGACCCAAGCCAAGCAGCAAACTCAGCTTGCCCTCTGGATGAAGAGGGAGCACATATGGATTTTGGTAACATTCTTCTGTTTAGAGGTCATTTTTCACTTTAAATATTCATGTTCTAAGGGACATTAAATAAATCATGCTGAACTTGTTAAGCTGAGCGGCTTGCAACTTTTGCGTTTGGTGTCTTGTTTGCAATCGAGTGGTGCTGCGAGGCTGTTAAATACAACCTGCTCTGTAATTAGGGAAGGTTCTCTTGTTCAGACCCTATTATCTGCTAGCAGGGTTTGCAAAGCAGCACTGAGATGGTTTGCATACTGGTCTTCAAAACAGGTGTCTCTGATAGCTACAGGCTGGTTTCCTCTCTGGAGGGGGAAAAAAAAAAGAGTGCTGCAAATCAAAATTTTTGCTGTGCTCAACCAGAGGCCCCCAACCCAGATTTCTGTGCATGGTGGGGGTCATTCCCTTCAGCTGCCTGTGGCGCGGGGGGCACCCTCCTGACAGGGGTGCCTGGCAGCGGGAGTGGGCTTTTATTTTGCGGACTCCAATGCATTGCTTGTAGATTCTGCATTAAATGACTATTCAGAAGAAATCCCTGTGGCGTGAGATTGAAAATAAATGGCCATCGTCTCTTACTTTATTTTTTCTTCTATTTGGCTGGTACCAGAATATCCCACGGTGTCTTGGGACTTGCAGTTCAATTCAGACACTCGTATTTGCAAAAGACGTTTAATGAATATGAGGTTTCAAGGTAGGAGCCTTTCAGTGACATGAAATTTATGTAGAGACAGTTATTACAGTTCCCCCCCACCCTTCGCTTCAGAAGGAATATGAATCACCAGCTGAAGGCCTCCTGTATTTGTAAATCAGCTGAAACATAACGGAGATGTTGGGAAGTTGTACAGAGTTAACTGAGCTACTTCTCAATCTTGGAGCTTTACATAACCCCTTCTTAACGCACTGTTATTTCCTTTATAGATAGACTCATAAATTACTCCTGGTACACAAAATGCGTGGGAAGCTGCCTGTTTGCACAGCATGGGACCAAGACCTGCACATTCAAATATCGGCAGACAGCTGGAACACAATCTGTGAAAAGGCACTCAGAGCCTCCAGGTCTATTAAATACAAACTTAGAACATCTACAGAGAATTTTATATCTTGCATTACATGGGTAATGCCAAAAAGAATAGGTGCAATACCCCTGGGACTTTGTCAATAAATGTCGCAGCGTGGTATCCAAAAAATCTTTCTTCCACGGGTAGGTGGATAGGTGGGCACACAGGGGCTGTGGGGACATATGCGTGGTTATGCATGAACATATATTTGTATATGACTATATATTTGAGAGGGGAAGATCAGCCCGTGATAGCTATATTTAATTTAGTATCCTATTTTGTGCTGAACTCTAAGCACATCGAGAGAATTGGAAAACATGTCGCTTTGGGTTCTGCAGTGGTTTTGCCGCAGTCCTATAAAATTACAATGTATACAAACCCCAAATTGTCCTTTCCTATAGTTATTTATTGGGAAAGCTTTCGTTATGGACAAAGTTGCTATATTTGCTCCCAACAGTGTGCCTAGCTTAGATGCACAGTTTTTAGCAGACAAGTGTGGCAGTAAGAGGCAGCCGTCAGCCGGATGGGCACAAAGGGAAGCAGGGTCAAGATTACAGAGCCCCACCAAACAGCCTCTGGTTCAACTTCCATGCTATCATTCCTGCACGTACAGTGATTATCTCCTTTTTATCTCACTGGCTGAATTCTTTAAAAATCAGTGTCTGATTTTGAAATGTAGTCCAAGGGCCAACTCTTATCCCAAACCCTCCAGCAGCATTTACACTGCTTTTACCTCGTGTAGCTGCATAGACTTTACTAATATATTTGTTTCCTGTTACCCACAGCCAGTAATCAAAATTTGGAAAAATACTTTATTCTGTCTTTAATCTAAAGGCCACCTCTTGATTAAGCTGTTTTTGAATATGAGCCAGATAGGTTTCCAGCTGCAAATAAGGCCTAGGTATTCAGGCTAGTCATATGTCAGATTTGATTAGTAGCATAATCCATTGGGCATGGAAATGATTCACTAACATTTCAAAGCATCTCTCGATGCTAACGGGCTGTAGTTTTCTGCCATGCAGGACCTGGATGGATATACCTGGTTTTAGAAAGAGAGAATCTGATTATGAAAGAAAAAATGCATTCGGGTTTTATCATGGAATCATAGAATGATTTGGGTTGGAAGGACCCATCTCGTTGGACTACAGGTCATCTAGTCCAAACCTCCTGCAATGAGCTGGGTCAACTTCAACTAGAGCAGATTGCTCAGAGCCCCATCCAACCTGACCTTGAATGTTTCCAGGGATGGGGCATCTACCACTTCAACTTGTTCCAGTGTTTTATCACCCTCATCATAAAAATTTCCTCCTTATATTGAGTCTCAATCTACCCCCTTTTAGTTTTGATGTTTCTTTTAGTTCTTCTAGTTATGTTTCTTCTAATGCTTTTAGTGCTGTTGCAGTGTAGTCCAGAAGCTTATATTAAGAGGAGGTGACCGCAGTGATGTGATCTGGGCGGCACTAGTTTGGGTGCTGGGGGAAGGCCAGCGCAGGTAGGATGGCCAGAGGTTGAGTGACGTCAGGTCCTTACAAGCACCCTTGCTGTGGAGACATGGTCCCCAGCTTTTTGGGAGAAGGGACAAGTGACTGAGATACATCAAACTCCCTCCCACACCTGAGCCAGCATTTAGGCTCTACGGAGAGCACCCAACCTATATAATTTTCCCGAAGGGGCAGTGCCAGGACCCAAGCTTTGTTACCTCAGCGCGTCCTGCGGTCGCATGGGGATAAAGGCTCTTGCCTACAAGGCCTACAAGATGCATGGAAAATGCTTTGGGATTTTTTAATAACAAATGGATAAAAGCCCAAATAATTATTGCTCGTTGTACTGCTGAGGAATTTTAATAAAAATTGGTTTAAGAGGCAGGGATTAGGTATGGTACTGTGTAAAAACATCAATTAGCAGAAGTACAATAAGCAGTCATATAGTTTGAGTTTTTTTAATGTCTCCTGCTAGAAATTTTTGGTGAAGTTTTTCAGGGGCATAAGTTGTCATGAGACCTGCTATCCTTCTCTAGATTGTACCGGTAGCTTTCTATTTTTATAGGGGGGCAGGGAGATTAATGTATCTGTCTTATAACAATCTATCCAGGGTGGGTGAAAAAACCCCTTCTTACACTTTGGCTTTCAGTTCTGCAATAATAAATTAACTATCACAGTTTAAGATGCAATTGTTGTTCTTCTACATCTCCAGACTAATGCATGGTGACACCTCAATTACGTGACGTGTGGACGGCTCCTCCTGCCCTCTCTCTTCTAGGTGAAAGCCTGTGACCGCATCAAGGGAATGCTCCCCGGCTGCCTGGGCGAGATGTGACCCATTTGTGTGCCAGCAGCCATGCCTGCGGTCCCTGGCTGTCCCCTGCCCCAGTGGCAGGGAGGACATGGGGTACCTGGTGTCAGATCTCTCCACCGATGTCTCTGAAGTGGCAGTGTTTCTAGTTGTGCTCCTCTGTACCTGTTGCCCTTAACAATTTTAAAAAATAATAAGAAGAGGGAAATTGCAAAGCTACTGGACCAAAACACAGTGGTGTGCAGCCAGAAGTCGGTGCACCCATGTGCTGCTGCCACGGACGCTGCATAAGAGAACGGGAGAGTCTGATCAACAGCTATTGTGAGAATAATGAAAAGAGCCTTTCAAAACCAGTGTGGAAGCACACTGGGAAAAATCCTTCTATTTGTTTATAGTGATATCCCTAATAAAATTGCTTCCCAGAAGTGTTTTGTGACTGACTGCCTTGCCAGGTATCTGTAATAATCAAATCCTGGTAAGGCAATTTAGCAAGTTGTGGGTTTTTTTTCAAGAGAAAGCCATCCCGAGCCCCATGACTGCCTGAGTCTGGGTTCCAGAGCAGAACTGCTGAGTTTGGACACTTCTAGACTAAGGCAAAATTCCTCAGCCCATCTCCATGAAGACATGATTATTGTCGTTAAATACATACTGTGATACACAATGTCTCTGCAATACTCCCCGATGAGCCCGTGCACCGAACCTAACGACTCCTACTGTAGCTAAATACTGTACTCGGCTGTTCAGACACCACTGCATGCTCGGCTCCTGCCGTTGATGAGGGGGCTACGAAGCAGCCTGATGACTTTTTAAAGGTCTGAGATCATGGTAACACCATGAGAGTCACAAAAAAAAAAAAAAAAGATGTCTCCTTTCCCTCCCACTCCCTGCAAGGCTCATTTTGCAGCTGCTGACAGTGGAAAGCCAGCTAGAGCATCATCGCTGCGACGGCCTCACATGATGCAACAGAAATCGGCAGTTGAAGATGGAACACGCTGGGCCCCCAGAGCACTGTGTTTGGGTGGACTTACTCTCCCACTGGTGAGACCAAAGAGCTGGTGGCACTGCTGCTGCGTGAGTCTGGTGGGGATGCTGGGAACGTGCGTGTCCATGTGCTGCTGGTGCAGGCGAAGGCTCCCACCCCATGGCGCCCTGTCTGTGTCTGTCCCCAGGCTTGGATCAGGAGCCGGTGAGTAACCGTTGGTCCTGGCCATTGGGTCAGTGTGTGAATCCCCTCCTGCCCCATCCAACCACCGCCACCTCCTTTGTTGTTTGGCCCCTTAGGATTCTTAACAGAGCCCATAATATTTAATGGGTTCGCTAGTGATAATGTCATTTTAAGTGACATAACTGTGATAAATAGCTCCCACACGTCATTGAATTCTGTTTCTAAATTTTTATGTATTTTTGATAGGCCAATTTATCCCTGCTGCAGTTCCAGCCCATGCAGTCAATGGCATTCCACTGGGGGTGAATTTTGTCTGCTATTTACAGTGTGTGCTTTTAAGCGGTGATTGGTGTGACAGTGTGATCTGTACAGCTGTCTCCCCGTATTTATTCTTTTGCCTATAAGGTTGATTTATACTAGGTCCAAAAAAGGAAAAATGGTCATAGCTTTTCATGTGAATTACTTTAAATAACTGATTAACGATTATTATTAGCATGACTGTAATGGAAGGGGGTTTGCAAAGTTTATGGGCTTGCCTGAGCAATTGCACGTAAAGCTGTTGTGTGCCCATCTCCAACTAAACCTTTTCTGAGGTTTTCTTTATAATTGGACAGTGCCCTCTGGGTTCAATCTGACTTGATGTGCCTGACACGAGGTTAACGGCGGAGCCGCCTGCGTGGGGGATGTCTGATGTTGGTGTGTGTAGGGATGGCAAAGTGCGGGTACCCGCCGGGAGTGAGGGGAGCTCTGCAGCGGCCCTTTGCTTGTGGGGAGACGAAAATCCCACCCTCCCTCCTGCCATACGACAGGGAGGAGTTGCGGGCAGGGAGTGTTTGAGTGCTCTGCTTGAACTTGTATAGTACTCAACGGCTTTGTTTGCATGCGCTTTATGAGCTTAAAACAGCGTCTCTCCAAGGCGGCATCCTTTCAGGCTCGTGTGACATGAAGAATCCCCTCGAGGTCTGTTCATAAAGCGGGTTTCTGGGTCTGCCTCTGCTGCTGCGGTGAGTTGTCTCCTGCCCCCCTGGGGCTGCTCTGTGACTCGCCTGTGGTTTGTTCGGTGCCACCCCAGAAGTCTCAGGGAGACTTTTGGAGGGGTGCAGTGCTGGGTTAACCCCATCTCTTTGGCTTTGTGTTTCTTCTTTCCTCCTGGCCTGAGGACAGCAGATTCCTGGTGGCTGCAGCCTGCCTGCGGGAACAAGCGCTGCCCACCTTGCGCTTACCCGCCCCGGGCTGTCAATCGATATCACTCAAACGACAAAGCCCCTTCTGACAGAGCAGCGACTATACAGTTGACATTTTCCAGGACTGAGCCTCCCGAGATGCTTATTCCAGCAGCAGTTATCCTGCTTGAGCTCCCACCTGTGGTACCAAAGAGGAGGGAGGAAGCATGGCTGTGTCATGAATATGTTCATGCCCTGTAAGAAGAAGGAATTTGCAAGGCAGGAAATGCCGTGTGTGTTTTCCTGTGGGTTTAACTCCTGAATGTGCTTGTTGTGATGCGTTTGCAAAAGGGTAATCCAGAAGCAGCCTGTGGAGCAATACCATAGGGGTTCAGTTTTCCCTAAATTATACAACGCAGCCATTCAGCTAGGAACACCTTTGCTATTTGCTTGTCAGATTTGTCCCTGTCAGAGTCCTAGGAAGCCAGTAATAGGTTTTTTTTATAAGATGACAGTGCTTCAAAAGTAGTACCTTTGAATAAGGCAAAGTCTGAGAATACAAAGTAGTATTATTGTTATTATTATTAATCACAGCTCAAGTAAACCTGCCTGGAATCGCTCTTACTATTTGGTGTACTTTCCCCTGGTTTATGTTCCCTGAGCAGAGTTTGATTAAAAACTGTTGCATCTCATTTTGCTCACAAGGGTTGATGTGCTGCGTTGCTGTCACCTGTCTGCAGCCAAAATAATATGACACATTATGGCAGTGGTTGAATACTTGCTACTGGTTTTGATCTTCTTCAAAATATCGTTTTCACTTTATATAGCTAGAGAATGGCTGGCCTCCTGCCGTTCCCATTCACATCTTATCCTTGAACAATGAGAAGAAAATCTGCCTGCAGTAAATGTTCAGTTTATGTTGAGGAATTTTTCCAATACAGAAAGAGAAAGGGAAATAAAGCAGCTTTATGAAATAATGGTGCCATTCTCAGATAAACATGGATATTTTTGCTGTTAACTTCATGAATAAGGGGGAGCAAGAAGGCTGGCTGCAGCTGAACTCATGCCAGAACTGCTTGCCTATTCAAAGGTTTTGGGCTTTCAGGCTTTTCAAGATTTTTTTTTTTTTTAAAGACACTTAGCTCACACAGATTTTACCTTCCTATATCTTAAAAGGACAGATTTATTACAGGTGTAACAGCATGTCCCTGGTATTTCGATAAACGTGGGTTCCCGAGGGGCTGACGGGTGCAATCCCCCTGTGATTAGCACCACCGGAGCGGGCAGTGCTGCACAGGGCGAGGCGAGTGGCTGGTGGCAGGGTCAGGACAGAGCCAGGCAAGGGGGAACCTCATTGCCATGGGATTGTTCGTGGTTGTCATCGGTTTTGGCAGTGCCCAGGGAAACTTCCTATTGAGCTGTTTGCCTGTTGCCAGCCCTAGGAGCCTTTTCTGCTCACCTGCCTGCCCTGGCAGAGTTGATGTACCAGCCCAGCATCAGTTCTGTGGAAATGGGGATGCAAAGCAGGTTGTTCACAAGTGCCACGGTTGTATGAAACAAACACATTTGCTAACATGACTCTGCAACCCAACATCAGCTCAACTACTTTTTATTATTAATTTCAAGCTCCAGCTGCTGCCTTGAAGCATTTTCTTTTGTCATTCTGAAAGTTGCTGCTCAGAACAAACAAAAGGGAAAGAAAAATGAAAGCAAAGCCCCTAAAACTCATTAGTAACATAAAGTCTAGCAAGGCTGGCTAACGATGTCTAATAATCCATCAAGGTGGCTCATCTGTCAGCTATGAAAATGTCATCCCTAGAAGTTTACTAAAGCTTTATAAGGTCTAAGCAGAGTTTATTGCTTGTGGCAGCAGCGCTGGGACAGGGATATGCAGGAGGCATCGCATGGCCAAGGAAAGCAGAGCACAGTGCCTACTCCTTGCAGAAGCAGCACTGGGAGCAGAGGCTCAACATGCGCCAGCCCAAAGGATGGGCTGTCCTTCAGTCCTGGCTGCAGAGGAGACAAAGGCAGTCACTGCCTGGGAATGTTACTTTGGCCAGGGGAAACAAAAAACCCATCAGCACTGGGGACTGTCAGCTGGCCTGAGAGGTGGGACCTGCTGCAGGTGGGTCCTTCTGTCTGGTTTCATACAGGTGTGTCTGGTTTGTTATCTTCTTATTCTTGCAAGGTTTTGCATGATTATCTCCACAGCATCAGTGTCATACTGCAGAGGATGACGCTGATCTGTTGTGGATGTGGGGAGAGGGGGAGCCAGCCTGTTGGCTTGCCCTGGTCTCACCAAAAGGCTCTGGGGAGAAGCTCCTGCCTGCCCTCTGCCAGCACAGCTGTCCTTCACCCCAGCCGGGATAAGCTTGGCCAAAGCAGAGCAGCAAGCTGTGGGGCAGCTGCATGGGAAACGGGGGAGCTGGCAGTGTGCACGCAGAGGGCACGTGCGTCCCACGGAGCCCAGGAGCTGCTGAGGTTGGTTCGTCTGGAGTAAACTCCTGTGAAGGGCTTCACGCGCAGTACGTGACTATTTATCACCAGCAGATACTCTCCCTGCACCTCCTGCAATGTCTCAGTCACCTTCTCCGCTCTCCCTTCCAGTGACTTTCCCTTTGCCCTCAACTAATCCATCATCTGGTCCATCCCCTGGAAACAGCCCATGGTGCATTTGCTGCTTTAAACTGCTGACCTTCAGGCTTTGCTCCTACTACGGCTCCTGGTCCACGCTGATCCCCGTTCCCTTTGGAGACTGCTGACACGTTCTGGTTTTGAAACAGCTTCATATAAAATTGGAAGGAGGTCTCAAATCCAGATCAAGCTTAACACCCGCTGCCGCTCCCCCGTGCACCCAGCCTCTTCCCTCCCTCAAGTTTTAAGCCATTCTTTTCACTCTGCTGCTTTGTGGGGCTAATGAGTTTACTGCTGCTATTCCCTCTGACGAGAGGATGGGCACAGTCGCACAATTGCTGCAAAAGGCTTAGAAATCTATGTAGATGGTTTGGGTTTCTCTGTGAAATCTGAATTCAAATCCCCACTCTCGGTAAAAAAAAAAAAAAAAAAAAAAGGAGAAGCACCAACATTGAAGAGCAACAACTTTTAAAAAAATCGTTCACAGGGAGTCTGAGGTTTCACTGCCTTTTTCTCCAGACAGGGATGTTGTAGCATTGCCTACAGAGCCTTTCTTCTCTGCATTAGGCGAGCGAGGAGATTTCATTTCATACATCATTTACAATGGAGTGCGTCAAGAGCAGAGTCGGTGCATATTAACACAGGGATGTGGGGAAAGGTTCTTTGAAAGTTTCAAAGCATTTCCACCAAGGAGGGGAGCCTGAGCTGCTGATTCCCTTTCACTCCATCGTAGAAGCTGCGTGAACTGAAGGCCCATGAAATGGAAAGAGGAGAACAAAGGTACTGAAAGGCCTGTAATGTGCCAGCATTAGTGGGAGCTGGAGTGGTGTGGGACTGGTGTAGCAGCCGGCCCCGTAATTCTAAGAAACTCTCCTTTCTCTTCTCCTCGCTCTCCTGACCCTCCTGCCTTTCCTTACATTCACACTGGAGTGACTACAGTGTCCTCCTTGTACTGGGAAAAAGTGCTTATGGGTTGGGAAAACATGAGGAAGATGTTGTCCTCCTCCTTCCTCCCCAGACCATCTGGGCAGCAGCTGCCCATGATCACACTTTCTTCATTGCCCCACGCTTTACTTTAAGCCAGGTCCTAGATCACTACAGAACAACCACCCCATGGATGATTAAAAAGTCTTTTAGATAATATTTTTGTTTAAGAATTGACGTTTGGGTTTGGGGTTTTTTTTTTAAATATATTTGGGTTGCTGTTGATTTCCTCCTGGAATTTGAAGCCTTAAGTTATGCTTGAGAAAATTGGAAATTGTAACTCACTATGAGCTCTAAAACTAAATCTAGGGAAGTTGATGTCTCATCACAGGACTCCAAGGACTGGATCTTTCTGGAAAACACCAGGCACCACAAATCTTGCTATAAAGCTATGGGACTGGCACTGAAATGGCCATGTCTTCTCCTTTCCCTTGTTACCATGCGTTTTTCTTTGGTGGATGCTGAGCAAGCCACCCTGCAAGAGGGAGCAGGAAAGTCCCCGTTGCCTTGTGATGGCTGTGCCAACATCTTACCACCTTCCTTGTGGATGGAGAGAGCCATTGGGCAGGTGTGCATGGGACCTTCGGCCTTTGTGGATGAAGACCCCTCTTGGCGTGCTATCCTTTGCCTTTTCTATGGAAGACCACCTAATGAGTCTTACATTTTGGACAGAAATGTCTGGCAGAGAGGCTTAGGGATAATGCCAGTATCAAGGGCATCTTCCAGGACTGTTGCACTGGGAACACAATGATTATCTTATCTGCCTGATGCTGCTTTTCCACGTAAACAGTTGTAGGTCAAGGGATTGGGAAGAGATTTAATAGGAGCTCCCATGGCTCCTGAAGTTAATACAGAGTCTTACTTTGCTGATATTAATATAAAGCCTTTCTTGGCTGTTATAAAATGTACCACATCCCATTCTGGTGGGTCACCTTTGTGCTGTCTGATCTGAGGGAGTGAAGCAGCAGCAGCAAAAATACCCACCACGTCTGTGAATGTCTACTTGGATTCAAACACTTTCGGGTTTGTTCAGTAATTGATGTTGAATAGAGATGTTTCCCTGGATTTACAAAGTTTATTTTCAATTAAACTGTTGACTGGTACTTGCTCAGAGTCTGTTGTAGAACTGGTGATAGATTTAAGACACTCAGGAGACATTTAACTTGCTCCAGGTGATTTCTGCAAGGTTACAGGAGCAAAAAAAGGCACACAGGGTTTCTGCCAGTTGCAAGTTTTGCCGTGTTACAACTAGGAAATGGAAACTTCCCATCCCTCCCCCATGACTGTGCTCAAAACTCCACAATCTATTTTCTCTCACTCTTCACCTCTTCTCCTTTATATTGGCTGCTTTGCACCAAAAGCCCCATAGTTACATGCACTTTGACACTTGCATTTCAAAATGCCTGATTGTGGAGTTCTGCCAATACCAGCAATTGATCTGGTGCCACAGACCGGCTTAATTATTCAAGGTCAGTCTCTCTCTGTCTCTTCTTGTCCAGGGAGCAGCAGCTATGGGGAATAAAACTTGAACAGTCTTTAAATTTTAATCATAAACTTTAGTAAGTCACAGGTTTGTTTTGCTGTATGTGGTTTTTTGCTATTGTACTTCCTGCAACTTTTCCAGCATCGCCACTCAGAGCTTGTCTTTATCGCTCAGTACAACAGTGTGCTTTTGTAAAGCACAGTATTTTACACTGCTATTTAAAATGCATAAGTTGTGTGATCTAAGCAGTTTCCAGTTCACTTTTGAGCTCCTGTAAAACGTATCCCTTAAGGCATTTCAGCCGAGCAGCTAAGAAGGTGAGGGTATTAGAGGTTGTGAAATGGCTTGTCTGCTAATTCTTTCTATGTGCATCTCTTCAGATAAATCTCCTGTGACCTCCTACTACAAGCAGAACATTAGTTAAGTATCTCCTTGGTAATGGAGTGTTCTGGACCTGATCTTATATTATATTAAGGACCCTTCATGCTGTCTGGGAACACGGTGGCCTTCAGGGACTATAGGAAAGGTGTCCCTGGAAGCACATGAGGTGCAAGTAACTTCGTTGACCAGTGCTGGGCTGACACAAAGACCCTCCCATCGCCCTCCGGCCTTGTTGCTGGTCACTGGCACCGAGTCAGGCTGGAGGTGTATTGGACTGCAGCATCCTAGGCATGCTCTCTGCTACCTCATACAAGGGATACCGTGCAGGTTTTGGCTGGGATAAGGTTAATTTTCTTCACAGTAGCTGGTACGGGGCTGTGTTTTGGATTTGTGCTGAGAGTGTTGGTTACACAGGGATGTTTTTGTTACTGCTGAGCAGTGCTTACACAGGGTCAAGGTTTTTTCTGCTCCTCACACCACCCCACCAACGAGTGGGCTGGAGGTGCACAAGAGTTTGGGAGGGGACACAGCTGGAATAGCTGGCCCCAACTGACCAAAGGGGTATTCCAGACCACATGACGTCATGCTCAGCATATAAAGCTGGGCCAAAAAGAAGGAAGAGGGGGATGTTTGGAGTTATGGCGTTTGCCCTCCCAAGTAACCGTTACACGTGATGGAGCCCTGCTTTCCTGGAGCTGGCTGTACACCTGTCTGCCCATGAGAAGTGGTGAATGAATTCCTTGTTTTGCTTTGCTTGTGTGTGTGGCTGTGTCTTTATCTCAACCCATAAGTTTTCTCACTTTTACCCTTCTGATTCTCTCCCCCATCCTGCTGTGTGGGGAGTGAGTGAGGGACTGTGTGCTGCTTAGTTGCTGGTTGAGGTTAAACCGCAACAGGTAACAAGGAACAAGATCCATTTACAGCAGCCTTGGGGATGCCCTGATCTTCATCTGTCCCAACCTATGGGAAAACAAAGAAGCCTTTGAACCCCTCTGTCCATCACAGAAGCAACTCTGAGTGCTGACAGTGTCTAAGGAATTATTATAATTTCAATAATAACTCCTCAAAATATTTATTCTAGATCATGGAATAATTATTATAAATAATAACAATAAATCCTGGAAAAGAAGATCCAAATGGCTTTAAAAACTAATAATAATAACAAATCCTAGCATGGTAGGGGGGAAATATTGCAAGGATGGAGGAGGTACAGGTACATCTGTCTTGCTGGGATCATGGGAAGGAGAGCTGCAGGAAAGCGATGGGAAAATAAACCTCCTGCCATCCCGGCCACAGCTCCTGTGCCGGGGTGAGAACCAGGCTGTGGGTGCAAGGGCAACGCTGGAACTGCCTGCACAGAGCTCTGCAGAGGTGTGGGGAGGGCACGGTGAGCTCTGGCCTGGGCTGAGCGTCCTGCGAGACCCAGCCTGCCCACTGCTTGCTACTTAGTGCTGCCAGCTGGCAGGGCCCGAGGGGCGGAACTTCTCGCATGTTTTTTGGGGGAAATAAAGCCCAGCAATCTTTGCTAATTTTCAAACTCTCGGCATGATTACAGTATCTCTGTTTTACAGCACCCAGCCATTAGTGAAAAGCACTATGCAAGTCAATTAATGATAATGTCTCTTTCCTTGAGATAAAATAGTTCATTCTTACAAACTGGCCGGGATGCACAGAAAGGCGAGCTGCGTGTTGCCCTTGATGGTGCAGGATGAATAGAGGCACAGATTCGCTTTCTTCCCCTGCAGTCGCTGGCTTTGTTGCAGATTTAAAGCAGCACTGTTTGAAGCGCTGCCTCTATAGCTGTGTTATGCTGTCCTCCTTTGTAATGAAAACTTCTCCTTTTTCATCATGTTTAATTTCAAAGCCTTCAGGCGTTAGCTTCCTCAAGGCTACATCTTAGTCTATGAAGAACGGAGTGTCTAGCTATGCTCTTCCTCACCAACCCAATGGTCAAGGCTAGTAGGCTTTCACCTTCTATAACAATAGTTTATAGCAATTGGCTGGTGTTTACCCAGTGCCTTGTCTTACTTTAAAATGTATTTCTAGACATGAAGCCATTTGTTCCTGAGCTGAAGCGCTTGCTACTAGTTTGGGGGAGGTTTGTTTACTGCAGTAACCAGCTTGCTCCATGTGTATTCCCATCACTCTACCTTGCTATAACCTACAAATCTCTCCAACTTATTCAGCTCAATGCTGGAGATGGTTTTTGAAGTCTTCTTTAAAGTATAGTGAGTGCCCTTAAAAATTTTCCCTGCTTTGAAAGAGTCTACCTGTTCTAATGCAATTCCCTATTTTAAAGATAGGGAATAAATATCTTGGGGATGGTTGGCTCACATACAGCTCCTATCTCTTGAAACATTAATGGTCCATGCTGTTTGATTCTTTTTGAAAGTTCTCTGTTGCTGCTTTGTTTATTTAATTTCTTTGCTTTGCAGTGGGACTTGCCAAACAGAGCTGTGTGCCCCCACCGCCTTGCCACCACCCTTTCATTCACAGAAATCAGTGAGATGTAAATATGGCTCATTTAGTTTTAGCATTGCCAACTTTTGTGTCAAAAATCAGACATAAGGCCCCTTGAATTTTGAAATGGGTTTCAAAAACCCTTGTTGAAGAAATAAATTCTAAATAATTTCTGGTGTTGCTTTCTGTATTTTGTGCCTTTGAAGGTTCACACTTCCGAGCCTTCATGTACAATCATAAGAGATTGAAACTTGTTTTACTGTTAATAACTGCTGCATCCCCTGCAATCACACATTTCCAAGAGGGAGCCACTGTAGGAAATGAGCCAAGTCAAATACTGCAGCTTAATAAACTCCTAAGACTTGACAACAACAAATTTTGCTCCTGAAAATTGCCCATCGGTTTGCCTATAGCAGCTATGCACTCTGGGAAAACAGCATGGGAATAAAGAGCACCATGGCTGCGCTCAGGGCTACGCAATAAAATAAATCACTCCATATCTGCATGCCTGCAGTATTTGACCAAGCCTTTGCTAACAGTCTAAAAACAGAAGACTGTCTTGGACACAACCTGAGATATCTCTGAACCTCCCCCTCGCCGAGGGATGCTAGCCTTGCCTCCCACACAGCAGGTTGGGGGGCCCTCCTCCAGCCACTGCTCTCTGGTTTGGGGATTACAGAAATCAGGTTTGAAGATAATAATGAATTTGTGCTCGGAATGGTGCATTGACCCTTAAGGCATTTACCAAAGCTCAGCACTACTTTGTGTTATAGCTGGTCTTTCCTCCCCGGGGCCAAGCTTGGGCTGTTTGAGCCCCGCAGTGACATCCCGAGACTCTGCTGAGCTGCAGGTCACTGGGTTTATTAGTTGGAGCTGTCTCTCCTATATTAGTGTCATTTTTATCTTGTCCTATCCCATGGCAGGTATCCACGGTTGTTTGGCTGGGTATGACTGATGTCTCCTCTCATTCCCGTCAAATGTCAAGAAGAGAAGAGTTGAGGGAAGAGGGAGCTGCCCTCGGCCAGCACAGGGGAAGTGGGCAGAGGGTCCTGTGCTGGGGATGGGGACCCGGCTGCTGCCGCAGGACGGGGCCAAACCAATACCTGAGCACCTCTGAGGTGAGCACAGGAGCAAAACTCCTGCTGGTCACACATCGCTGCTGTAGTTTTGCTGTGGGCTTTGCCTTTTGCAGCCTCTTGTGCAGAAGGTGAGCGGGGGCTAAACAAGAGATGAAGATGATTCAGTCTGTCAGAAATATGGGCTGTTTTTTTCTCTGCTGTTAGTAGATGCTGACGACACCACAGATGGTCAGGAGACGGAGCTCGGGATCTCTGTGGCTGGTCATCTCTGCCCCACATCTGGGTGACGCTTACAAGAGCTTGCCCAGTGAAATCTTCCATGCGTACGGGCCATCGCTGACACCATCAAGCGAGGGAGACCGAAAGCATATGTGCAGAGACTTGGCAGTTAGAAGCATGTACAGGCCAGGGCTTAATTAATCAGACACGTTATCTGGGCAGCCAGGGCCAGCAGGCAGGTCACCTAACCCCCCCAAACTTCAGTCAGCGCACGTAAATCCCCTTTTCTTTTCTGTCTTTTAAGTCTTTTATCTTTCCTGTCTGCGAGATGTGAGATAGCAGCATAGGCTTGCTGCTTTTCTCCTTTTTTCCTCACGCATGCTATATATAAAAATATATATAATTTATAGGTAACGTATACATAAAATAATATTCTGTCTAAATACATGCAGACACACACGAAGCATGTTTCAGAGCCTGTGGGAAACACTGTCTGCAATGGAGCTTGCTAATTATAGCAGCTCTAATGGCAGCTCCCCCCTTCCCAACAGCAACAGAGATCAAAACCTTTTTTGTTTAAAATATTTACTGTACAGCTTGCAAGGCTTTAATCAACGTAACATGACGTTTCCTTACAGCAGCCGAGTAATAAATATGCAATTAATAGGGAATTGAAATACACCCATTAGCTGTTTGCAGAGTCTCCACTTCCCCACTGTAAAAACACTTTCAGAGCATTTAATGCTCTGCCTACAGCCAGCTGCGCCGCCGGAGCACGGGGAGCGAGGTGTCCCCGGCCTTTTGGTGGGGAGAGGGACGAAGTGGTTCAGAGCCGCTTTGCGAAGTTTGCACTGGGGATCAGCCTTGCCCCTGCGTCGGCGGCCGCGACAAGCCTGGGCGACGCGGGCAGGCGACGGGATGACAGCTCCACCCACGATTTATATCTTTCCCACCCGGGAATTGGGCATTTGAGACTGTTGATTTTGCTTCAGTAAGTGTGACTCCGCACAGCGTAACAGGTCCAGGCATGCTGATTTCCAGCAGTCTTGTATTTTGTGTTTGCCTGGTGCAGGGCATGCAGCAGGGAGCTGGGCTCCATGCAAACCTGCTTGCCCCAGGGGGCTTGTCGCTGGCTCCCATGGAGCTGGCGCACCCCTCGGGCAGCCCAGCGCTCGCTGCATGGGCTGTAGCTGTGCTGGGTTTGTACTGCAACGGCCCATCGGCCACGTTAGCATCGGCTTTCCATAACTATTAAGCCGCTTTTTAAAAAGCTAGTTTCCCACTGTGGTTGCAGCACCACCCTGGCTTTGGCTTGGGGAGCAGGAGACAGCATGGAGGTGGGTTGAAGACCATTGATAACCAAGGGGTAAAGTCCTAGCACAGCCATCCACTTCGGAGCATTCTCCAAACCCTTGTCTCACAAACCATGTGATAAAATAAAGATCCAACATGGGACAAGAGCCTGAGCTGATGGAACAACAGGCCTGGCAGCTTGCCCAGCAGCCTGCAAGCTCCTCATCGGCGGGGCTGACCCCATCCCCTGCGGCCACCCTGCTCAGCACTGCTCAAGATTGGGTTGGACGATGCCTGGGCAGGTGTTGCAGCACTGGAACTCGTGGAGCTGCTCCATACTGAGCTGGAATACCAGTCCGATGCTGCTTCCTGGAAAAGCCTCCCCATCGCATGGGGAGGAGGCGGCGCAGAGCTGTGTGCCTCCCAGCTAAGCATTAGTGAAGCTTTTTAATCTCTCACTGTGGGATTTCTTTTTGCTTCAGCATCGCGCCATAAAGTATTTCAGACAAGGTGACATTTTCCATCTGCATAAAGTGCTTGCAAACAGTGTGAATTTAACTTTTATTGGCCTGATTTAGGGGTATGGGACTGTGCATAAGTCTTGGTCTCTCAACCTATAGTCC
Organism: Eurypyga helias; assembly: GCF_000690775.1. NCBI lineage: Eukaryota > Metazoa > Chordata > Aves > Eurypygiformes > Eurypygidae > Eurypyga > Eurypyga helias. The sequence continues at coordinate 71,788 of NW_010253514.1, forward strand.
TGCACTTCAAGTGATGAATTAGTCAGTAAAATAAACAGGGTATTATCTAGCGGTACACACGTCTGCATCTTCCCAAGAAAATTAAACCTTGTTTGAACGTACAAAAGCTAATGATGGTGAAATGAACTTGGCTATAAATTACCCAAAACTCAAAACTAATCCAGAACTTTCTGAGAGCTTGAAAATGCTCTGTTTCCTGGAGCAGAAAGCTTAGCACATAGGATGGCAGTGTGAGACAGTGCTGAACCACTGCGCGGCACTGTCTGTGCCACTTTTTCCATCTGTCTGTCTGTTTAGATGCTCACCACTCCCCGTGAGGATTGAGCAGTGGATGGGGCAAGACACCAATGTTACTGAGTTCCCGTTCCTTTCCCCACGTACCGAGAGAAAGAGTCATCCATCAGTTACGACCTGCAGCGATTGACAAACGTTGATGTCTTAATGGCAACCACCATACCTGCAGCTGGGGTGTGATGGAATACTGATAGAGCCATTAGTAGCCAGGCTGGTGATGCGATTTTATATTTCATTTAACCCAGAACACAACGTGCTGCAATGTATATATTTGTAACTGCTCCCTTGATGGTCTCTCTGGACTATTATAAAGATTTATCATGTAGTGTTTGGTCAATACTAAATACCGTGAAATGTCAGTAGAGCAGTTCTTGGGATTGCTTGGGCAGTAAATAACAGAATCTTACAATATCCAAAAAGAAATGAGCAGGTGAGCAAGTAACTTTAAAGAAAAAACACGAAACAAACCCAATCCCTAACCTTTTGAAAAGAATAACAAAGCAGCAAGGATTTTATTATTAAGTCCCCTTGACTTTTAATGAGATGTATGAATACTTGTCATTTAAGTGCTCCAAAAAGGGTAGCCGTTTAGAGCTGGAAATGCTGTGCCATGGATATTCAGTGCCAGGCACCACATCGAGTTTCCTCTCTTTCACCTCCGTGAAACCCTTGCTCCGCCTGCTTCGTGACCCGGTGCCAGCAGCCGGCCTAGCGTTAGTGAGGCAGCGCGAACATCCTCTGCATCCTCCGCTCCAGAATCCTGTCTGAGAAACAGCAGCTGCTTCGTGGGAGGTGGGATGGACACCCCCTCCCAAGTGCTGAAGCGCTCCCTCCTAAACACTCCCCAGCTAATGGTGGGGATTGCTCTGAGAAAACCCTCCAGTTTTTTTTTTTACAGGTCAGAAGTT
>NW_010253514.1:73021-183194 GCF_000690775.1 Eurypyga helias
TCTGACTTGCAGAATAGCTGCTAACTAACCAAAAGACAACATGGTGAGCCAAGGCTATTAGTGAATAATAATGCCATTTGCAGGCAGCAAAGGCTGAAAGGCTTCCAGAGCAGTTAGCAGTCTGCAGGCATCTCCCAGAAATGCATGAGCAGAGCTCCTGTGCATCAGCCAAAGAGCAATTATTCTTGGAAATCACGTCTGCCTTGCGCTTTAAAACCTTTTCTAGGGTCTTGAGTTAAAAAAAGAAAAGATGTGCCCAAAGAAAGCAAAGAAACTGGAGTAAAGGGTTTCCATGCTGTGAATGAACGTGGCTGCAGGTGTGGCACCTCGTGATCCCGTGCTGGTTGCCCCACAGCAGCTGCAGCCGGTGGGGCTGGGGCAGGATTGAGCAGCCCAGGGCTTGGCCTTGAGGAGGAGGCTGGGGGAAAATCCCCCTCTGCCTTCCCAAAGTGGAGATACAGGCAGCATACAAAGCCCAGAAATTGCATTTTTAGGATGAACTTCAGTGAAGCAGGTTTGTTTGTTGTGTGGTGGTTTGTTTTTTTTTTTAGCTTTCCTGTGTTTTTTTTCCCAGAACATCTAATTTGTAGCAGAAGATTATATTCCTAACGGGGTCATTTTGAGTGCGGTATTGCACACAGTTCTGCTCTTTAAAGAACTAGCACGGATCCTAACAGCTCTCCAGGCAGGAAATCTGGTGGGAACGCTGCTTTCCTGCTTACTGATCTAACGCTGGATCCAGCGATCCCACTGAGCCCATCAGTGCAGTGTCTTGGTAGCAAATAATGACACAGGGAGCCACCAAAGGACTGCTTTGTGGTCCAAACTTGTTAACTTCAGAGAACAGTTCTTTTGCAACATTAGTGTATGTTTTGGCAAACCACGGAGGTGCTTGCTAGTTCACGCCACGTCTTCGTTTAACCACTGTGGTGCTATTTTTTTCCCTTTAAATTGCGTATTTCAGCTCCTATCGTCAACGTTTTTGTGTGTGTGTGTTTTTTCTGTATGCTGTTGCATCTTTTTTTTGGTTCACTTATTTTAATTATGCATTTTAAGTACACTGTTTTATGACATCACTTGTTAATTGTTCAATTATCACTCTGTTTGTCCGCTGCTCTGCAGTGTGCAGTAGCCTTGAAGTGCTGCAGGAGCGTGCCACAAACGGGGAAAAAATGGCCTGAAGACCCAGAGATGTATCATAGGCAGTTCTGCACTGTTTAATTACATGTTGGTCGGTAAATAATTAGTAAGAAATTAGCCTCTTTCTCGGTGCTGCAAGAGCTTTTGCAGCTTGCCATCAGGCCCCTGCCAGGTGAAGTTGGCTGCTCCGGATGGGCTGCAGGGCTGAGCTCCTGGCACTGCCATTAGCCTGGGAGAGGGTGATGCTGTGATTTGCACTGGTCAGGGCTGTCAGGACCTGTGGGGTTGACGGCTGACACCCTGCTCTGAGGACTAACAGCATCTCATGGCACCGTAGCCATCAGTGTGGGTGCTGTACTAGGCAGCCAGCTGGTGCCTAAACAGTGCAGGTTAACAAGGAGGTGCATTTAGCTGCCACCTCTTAACTCCCTCAGCTCCCTGCTGCTACCAGTCCATGCTCCTACTCTTCAGTTTACTCCCATACCAACTTGCTGCATCGTGCCTCCCACCTCACCTTCTCTTTAGGGCGCCAGCTCCCTGTTAGCCTTTGCACCTTGAAAAAGGTGAGCAAGCCAGTGGGCTGCACCTCCCTGTCACCAGCCCTGCCTGAATTTCAGTAGATGTGATTAAAAAGAGCCCAAACCCCAAGTGATGCAGCTGCACAATTAGTTATAGCTGCTATGCTGAGTGCTGCATCTGTGCACTCAGAAGCAGTCAGGTCCATGCATTTTGATAGAGGGATGACAGGAGTGTCGTGGTCCATAGACACAGATCTATTGAGTGGCTTGCTTTCAGCTTGGAAGGGTAAAGGTTTGGGTCTCCTCTGACCAAGGAAGGATTGATACCGCCTTGTGCTGCTGGAGCAGTTGGGTGGCACAGACGAAGGCAGCACTGCCCGGATGGTGTGTGCAAGTCGGTGTTACGGCAGTAGGGTTTTGGGTAAATCCCGCTCAGATTTAGGAGACTAAAAAGGCTGATGAAGAAGCGCCCAATTCCTCTTACACACCCAGCCCAGAGCTGTGTGTGACCTCCTCCACACAGCTGGGCACACTTCCTATTGTCTTTTTTTATCATCAAAGCCCAAAGACAGCCTGGAAGCTGGTTTGTGACACTGAACTCTTCATTACGTTGCTCCGACAAAGCATGCCAGGTGCTCCACTGCATGTCCAGGTACAAACCATCTTCATTTGTCAATCCATACTGTGTATTAATTTGGAAGAAATGTGTGAGTTGATGGCTCATGTTTCTGTTAGTAATGCAACAGTTTGTGACCCATTTATAATAAAAACCTGAAAGAGAACTGGAGATGCTGAGATTCCCCATACATCGCTGCAGTATCTCACTTGTTTTACAGTAATTTGATGCTGCCTGAACACAGTAGTCGACCTTTTTTTTTTGCTCCTGCTTGCAGGGTAGAACAGCAGGGATGATAAACCTTATGCTTTAGTTCAGAAATAGCACACATCAGTGAGAGCGACCAGGGTTGCACCACGGGAGAGAGTGGGTTGTGGCAGCTCAGAGCAATACTGATTACTGAGGTTTATTATATATACAAGAAAACCATATTGCCTGCCAGAGAAATTGTGCATTGGCCTAAAAGCCTGTTTAGGGTTTGTTTGCTTTTTAAACCCAGACTCCTATCTAGTTTTATGTCCTTTCTCTCCTAGAAAGTGTGTTCATTTTAGAGCCCTGGATGACTCAGAGTCCTGAGAACCTGAAATGAAGACTTCGTGAGCACCCTGATGGTCCTCCCCAGCGCTGGCAGTGGCTGGAGCCTGCGTCAGCTGAGCACACGTTCGGGTTGCTGCTCTTTCCCAAAGGCAAAATCGGCATCTCGCAATACCCCACGTAAAAAAGAAACCTGTGAAATAGCTCCTTGAGGTGGAAAGGGAAGCATGATGTGTGCATGGAGGGGAAATCTCACTCTGGCCACTTGAAAATTGTATTTGTGCTCTAAATTGGGGGACAAAATATCAAGAGTCGGGGTGACCTTGCATGCTGTGCAGCCTCACTGTGCCTGGTGTCTGGAGGACCAGCTTTGTTCTTGGGGCAACATAATCATGGGGAAAGGTAAACCTCAGCACAAAGAGCATGGAAAAAAAATAATAAAGCAAAACTAGCACAGGATGAAAGCAGCACTCGGGGTCATCTGGGTGCTGGATAGCATCTGCTTTTGTGTATACAGAAGGAAGCATAGCATGAGTAATGGCTCTGAAGCAGCTACGCTGGATGTTTATTGCACAGGGATGACTGGGGCAAATGAGAACGCTTCCACTTTTTCAGCAGGCAATGCACAATGTGCGTGACTCTCACAGCGACCACAGACCTCAAGAACAGTGGGCAAGCGCCTTCCTTCTAGTAAACCGTATAATCTCTTTCCAAAACCGTGAAGCCCAACCTCAGAGATCACAGGGATTTTGCCTGATTAAAGACCAGAATAAATTTTGGGGCCAGGTTGACTGGCTGTTGTAGCAGCAAATGTGGGAAGAAGGGCCTCGGGCTATTTTCCTTGACATGGAAAACTTACATGACACATCATTTGATGTGTTGATTCTATTTTTTAAACATTGCCTAGCACAGAAATCAGAGCTGGCTGCAGCTCAGCCAGCCGTCAGCTCTGCCCTGCACAGTCCAACATTTCTGCCTTCCAGAGCAGGAGCTCTGCCCGGCCCCCGTGTCTCTGCTGGCAAGGACTGTGCTTCCACACCGGCATGAGCATCTTTTCTCAGGTGTCTTCCCCACCTCCAGCACAAGCTAATCATAGTCCCTGTGTTCCTCCATGAACTACTTACATGATCACAGCCAGCCGTTGGCACAATTTCGTGCTCACGCTGTAAGGGTAATGGCACTCTCATCGTGACTGTGCTGCCACCAGCTAAAACTGCACTGCAAATCACCTCACCTGGCTCGGAGTCTGCGGCGTGTCTGCATGGGGGGCAGCTGGGCAAACGGTCCTGCAAGACCCGTGGCCCCAGATGAACCCAAACGCTCCATGGCATGTTCCAGAGGAAGCAAGGCATCCCTTTTGCTAGTCACAGAAAAGAGCAAATCCCACTGGAGCATCACAGGCTCTGCAGTTCATCTTCATCAGTGACAAGGAGCCCAAGGAGCTTTGCTGAGCTCTTCTTACACTTCACGTATGAAAGGAGACATTCTGAGGACAGAGTTGCTTGGGAGCCTTGGCATTTGGCATGTGGGATCTCCCTTACTGGTGCTAGTGTGTGAGGAGGACAAAAATGAACCTGAGTGTCAGGTCCTGGGAGAAAGTATGCAGCTCAGAAGTAGAAAAAAAGGTAAAAAGATGAAACTGTACTTTCTCCTTTTTTGCTGATTTTTGAAATAGTTTAAAAAGCAAAATTGATCCTAAATCTTCAAGGTTCAATCTTTGGTTTTGTCAGATTTTCTTTTCAATACTAGCATTTGAAAGCTCGTGGACAAACCTTTAAAGATTACACGGAAAGATAGTGTTGAAGTGCAGAGACAGCTGAGACTCTTCCAGTTGGAAGAATTCTCCAACCCGCATTTCCTGACAGAGGCAATGGGAGATGGCAGATGGTAGGTGGCATCTTGTTTAGCAAAACAAAAACTGTGGGATCTCTTGAGGTGCTGGAAAGACTATACAGCTGAAGTGAGAAGTTGTCTGTGTGCACTTACCAGCTATTTCCTCTGAACTAAAAAACTGCTGCTGTTTGGTGCAACTGTCAGAAAAAATTAATTTAACCAAGGCAAATTAATAGGGAGGACATCGGTCCTGTGCTGCGTTTGGAGATAAGGTAACCAGGGCTGCCATACCTCTTACCATACCCAGGAAACCCAGGGTTTTGACCCCAGGAATCACCACTGAGGGTTGGAATGGCATCCATGCCAGTAGGCGACATTAATCCCACTGAGAACCTCAGTTACTGTCATTTTAGACCACACTTTTCCACCTGCTTTCCTTGTGTTCAGGTCTGCAGCATCCAGAAAGTGATTGGTATGCTCTCATATTCTGTCTTAAATATCTAAAATATTCAGAGACTATTTGACCAGAGAGCATGTAGCCTTATGTCTTTTTCCACACCTGAATATTGGTGGGTTTTATAAGAAATGCAGGTTTTTCAGCATTTATAAATGCCTCACTCTATCCTAGTTTTGGCCAAGAAAAGGCAATTAATCCAATTTATTCGTTGTATGCTCTACAGTCCCAAACAACCCGGGTAGCCGCAGCAGAAAGATGAGATGTTCAAGATGCAGCACAACTGTAGCATCCTCACGGGAGCTACCCAAAACCTAGAGGTAAATGCCTCCCACAGAGGATAGTGAGAATTAGCAGGGACTTCCTTTACAGCGGTGCAGTCTGCGACTGCTTCCCTCAGTGGAAAATACTGAGATGGTTCGCTAGGTAGCAAATGACTCTACATACCACAGCAGATGTGTACCCCAACAGATGTGGTCATTCTGCCACTGGGGCAAAGCCAGAGCAGCTTTAGGGATAAGAATGGAGATAAATTGGAATACGAAAAGGTATGGGAGGAGAACTGGAACCCTAATGTTGCTTTTTCTTTCAAACTGATCTGTACACATGTCACACAGTTGGATGTATGAATAGTAAATTATTCTATTCATTTCTTACTCTTGATGAACAGTAAATTAGTCTAATAACATTTACTGTTCAATTCATTGATTGTCAGAGGGAGATTAGAAGCAAATAGCTTTTAAGTCTTTCCAGCTGCAAACATTAGAGTTGTCTAAAGTTATGATGTTTGACTGTAATTAGCTGCAGCTCTCCATCATTCCCCTGCTCCATCCCCACTGTGCCAGACCCCTGCCCAGGCAACTCTCTGCCAGCCGGCATCCCAGAGAGCTTCAGCGAGGTGAGTTCTTGCAGCTCCCTTGACAAAGCAGGTAACAAAAATAACTACTTCTTTTTTTTTTAAACCATTTACCCATATGGCTTAACAGTGCTGCACAATAAGAACGCTGGAGAGCGGAGAATAAACCCAGAGCTGTGAGGCTGGGGGGGTGTAGGGGAGTGTGTGTGTGTGTGAAGTCAGGCTCTGCCATGGCATGAAAAGCCTTTCTATTCTGTGTCTGGAGGGTCTGAAGTGCTCTTACACAGGAGGACTTCACTGAAGTTGCTGTACAGACACCAGTGGAATACAAGTGTGCGAGCGAGGAGAACAAGGCCCATAAAACAGCAGATGAGTCAAGTGAGTGTAAGACAGATGCCTGCCTTGTACCTGGTGTGCTCCTCTCTGTCATCCTCCTGCCCGCGGCTGCGCCTCCGCGCTGGGATTCGCCTCTGTCGATAGGACGGCACTACCGGCTATTTAACAGACGCAGAATTACTTCTGGCCAAAAGAAACCATAAACAGCAGAATCACTTCAAATGCTACCCGAGCTCGGAGTTGTTTATTACCTTTATCTACTCCCTCCCCCCCTCCTCCTTTCCTTTCACAAGACTGAAGAAGTAAATGAAAGTAGCCTTCTCTTGCTATGCTCGTCAGGTTTTATCTCTGTTAGAGGCACGTTGCGCTCGCTGCAAGCTGCAGGTGGAGACGCAGATGCTCTGGGGACATGAAGCCTCCTGCCGTCACGAGAGCACTGCTGCGGCCTCGCAAAAATTGCACCCTCCGCGAGGCCCCCGCCAGCGCGCCCCTGCCACCCGCCCAGCGCCAGCCGGGCCGGCACGCTTCTGCCAGCATTTTTCAGGCCGTGCCGCGTGGTCTCCGGAGGGAAGGGAGCGGACAGGAGATGCTCTGGGGCTTTGAGCACTGGGAGCCGAGGGCAGGGATCAGCCTGGGCACCCGGCACGGCTGCTGCTGCGGTCTGGGGGGACGCTGGGGGAAATGGCAGGGGAGGCTCTTGGCAGAACATCATCCTGGCTCCTGGCACAGCAGGGATGGGCATGGCGTGGCCAGCCCCGGTGCTAGCTAACAAGGCCCGGTGGGCGAGCTGAGGGGCACGAGCAGCCACTGGGACAGACGGGGCTGGTCGTTACCCGTTGGAGATGGGGCTTCTGCTTTCTGAGGGTGTGAGCTGTATGCAGCAATAAAACGCCACTCGCTGTATTTCAGGGAAATTATTTTCCATCAGAAAATGGAAATCTCTTAAACTCTCTGTCTGCAAATAATTGATTTTTGGTGGAATATTCTACTGGGAAAGGTATTTCATTGACTTGGAACCTGTCAGGTTGGGTCTATTTTAGCTTTGCACTCACCAGGGTGGCCAGCGCTTTCCCCAAGCAGTTCTCCCTTTCCAGGGGCACGCCGTTGGCCTTGCTGAGGCTGACTCACCTCCTGGGTTTGGAGCATGATGGGAGGGGAGTACGGGGTGCAGAAGCTGTGGGGAAGAATGGGACCATGATTCCTGCACAGGCCAATGATACCTCAGCTGCAGACAAGGATTAATGTCAAAGCAAGATCTTATTAAAGACTTCTAATTTAAATATCTCTGAATATTTGCTCATTTAATTTTTTTGCTTTCTCTCCTTCCCATATAACGACCCACAGTGATGACAAAATATCAAAACGTGGGGAGCTGGAGTTATGATTGTTTGGAGGGGGTTGATTTTAAAAGCTTTACTCTTCATGCCTTTCTTATGCTAAAGTTTTCAAATAGAAATATACACACACCTTAACAACAAAAGGCTAGAATGACTGCATTGTCACCAGATAAAACTGTACTAAAAATAAATAAATGCTGCAGTTTAACATGATTCAGTAGGCAGGGTCCTTATTATTCTTCCACCATTCAAAGGAAGATTCAATTTCAGCACAACACACTCCGTATCTCCGTAGCATCCCTCACCTGACTAGTGCTTCTTTCAAAGTTTCTACCTGCTCATGAGAGCAGAGGGTTAAGAATAACCACAGGCACAGTGTCGTGGTCACTGATGCATATTTTTAAGTGGTAGGACACAGTGAAGAATCTTGGTTTAAGTGTAATAAAAGTGAGGTCCCGATTTGTTAATGAGGAGCATTGTCTGCTGCAGACACTAATTTCACTACAGGGTGCAGTCTTCAAACTTTTCATTCTAATTAGAATGCATTTCCATATTCTTTATCAATTTCTTCTCTTACTGAAATCTTCTCAAATGACCTTTTTTTCTTCACTTATGACTCATCCAAAGATTTTTATTTTTCCCAAAACAATCATTCAGATGCAACCGCATTTTTCCAGTAAACACGTTCAAAAATAAATGACCTTGCCAGCTCATGCCTACACAGTGGGAGAAGGGCATTAGCAGTGCAGAGGCAGCTACTAATAATACACAGGAAAATTAAGTATGGGAGAAGACCATCTTCTTCTAATTCCTTGAGCATTTAATTTCCAAATGCCCTGCAGTGGAATATGTCTCAAGCAGGAGCTTAATGGCTACCAATGGAGTTCCAGCAGTGGGGAAACAAGTCCCGACCGGACAAGGGGCATTTTGTGCACAGAGGAAAATAGGTTATCTGCTAAGGAGGCATTTTATTTTTTTCCTTTCCTTCAGTCCTCCACAGCTGCGTCCAGTTCCAATTTTTATAATAAAGTAAATTATTAACTCAAGTTGACGGATTGGTTGGTGTTGGTAATAGGCTTTCAAAATGATTAGTGATATATACTCATTACCCAAATTAAAAAGCCATATTAAAAATAAGGAGAGGAAATGTAGCAGCATTATCAAAGTAATAATTTCTATTTAGTGCGTATCTTTCCTGAACTTTGGCAAATGTTGAATTATGCAAGACAAACACTAATCTGAAAGCATTCTAATTAATGATGGTATTTCTATGCTATCAAATTAAAACCAAAGCATTCACAGTGCATCTGACTTAAATGTTATTGCAAGTTCTTCACAGTTTCAGGAAGATTGCTGATATGTTTTAAAATATTATACCTATACCCAAGTTGCCAGGCTTCAGCCATATTCTTTCCTTGCAGAATAATTATTAGTGGGAAAGACTTATGTAACTCAAAGTTCACCCAAATATCTGTTTTGTTATTCAGTGCTTCAACCATCTCAGGGAATAATATTAAAAAAAAAAAAAAGCGCGCCAAGATGAGTATCTTGACATCAATTAATCACAGTGCTTTGTTATCCAGTGTTTGCTATAGTTTTCACAAACTAACGGAATCAAACATTTGCTTTCACTTTAAAGATGCTTTATAGATGAAAACACATTTACAAAACTTCTTTCAGAATAAAACAATAATCAGGCAGCTAATTAAGCACATTGTAAGTACTGAGCTTTTGAGTTAAAGACCTGTCCAGGCTGTAACATCATTTTTCCTTTGTCATTATATGCAGAAAGCTAATAAAAATATAATTTTGAAAAAAATCACATTAGTGATTTGCCAGAGTGAATGTAGATGTCAAAAACGCTAATCTAGAGAAGCTGTCAGGAGCTTAAATAGATTTTTCACTGACTTGCCGTTCTTAATTATAGCTCAACACCCTGTACAGGTTAAAAATGCCAGGTTCCTTCGAAACAAACTATGAGCTCCTTACCATCTCGTCAAATTCTCCTTCTCTTCCTTTCAAATGGATCAATCAGATGCCAACACATAACATTTTTCATTTACATCTTTTCTTAAGCTTCCTTATCCACTGCAATTATATTTTTACCCAAACCTATCCTGAAGGGGATAGAAGAGATTTCATGGAAGAAGCATAATTGGCAATTGAGCTTGCTCTTTCGCGGGCTTCTTTTATGAGAAAAGATAGCGTTTTGTGTTGTAGAAATTCAGCACTTAAATTAGGGGGTATGCTGGCTACTTAGTTAAATAATCTAGAATAATCAGGTCAGGGGGGAATAGCACATAGCTTTCACTTAACGTTTTCTATTAATTTTTCAGATAATGTAATTCTACATACTACCCAAGCATTCAAGAGGACATCAAAAAAGAGCTGCAAACCAGAGGATTGACAAGTTGCTAATCCAATCCTCTGACTGTCACAGGGTGCCATGTAAAAGGGATCCTTTGTTCTTTAAGAGCTGACTGAGTTCCATTAGTATCCATATTCAGAGCCCTGGGCACAATATTAATGCTAATACCGTTGTTACGGAGATGGAAAGCCGTTAAGAACGAACAATAATCAGCTCACAATATCATTGGACATATTCATGCAGCTTGTAGTGTGGTGAGATCCGATAGCTCTGAACCTTTCTAAAGAGAAAACGAAAATCCAATTAACATCTTCTGTGTAAACCTCCTTGGCTACTTTCACTGGAGATGACCTTGGGCAGCTGTGTTGCAATTTTGCCAAAACCTCAATTATGTCTTTAATTCAGCAGCGTTGTTGGGTTTTGCCCAAACAGAAGGCCTGGCGTCGCAGCCTGCCCCTCATGCTGGGTGATAGTTGCTCACACAAGTTGCCTCAGCAGCCACTGGCACGCTCTGCGTGGAGCTGTAACACAGATGGGCAGCAACCAGGCTTTGGGTTCTACAAGTCCATCGGGACGTTCAAGCCAACCAACAGGAAAACTTTTCTCTCCCTCTCCCATCTCCTGTCAAAATCCCAGTTCTCAGATAAGCCCTCCATCATGGCTTGGGCAGTGTCCTTGACGTGGATGTTCTGGGGCAGATGGCTATTGGGATGTGGTGAGTGGCTAATTGCTTTCTGCTGATGAAGCATGCTGTGGGGGAGGAGAGGCTCCACATGCAGGAGTCCAGCCCAAAGGCAATGGCAGACCCAGGCCTTGCAGCCCAGTTCCCTGGACTCAGGGTCATCCAGCCTATGCTCAAAGGAAAATCTGCTCCTTTAGAACAAAGGTTCCTTGCAATCAGTTTGAACTGGACCTAGAAGAATTTTAATCATGAGCAAATTTTAACCTGATGCAAGATTCAAAAGAGTATTTTTCTTTGGGGCAGGATGTGAATTTACCTGCGATAATCGCCCAAGTAGGGTGAGGAAGTAACTACCACGAAAGAACTCATGAAGAAAGAATTTAGTTTTGGAGTATTTTACTGTACTCTCCACTTGATATTTTTCTTTAAGCCAGAACAGAAACATAAGTTTCCACAGCCTGCCCTCCATATCTCTTTTTTTTGACAAGCAGCCTGCAATTAGGCTAGCAGAGATGGCACGACAGTGAGCACTCATCCTGGTGGCCGCGTGGCCCAAGACTCTTCCAACGGGCAACATCATCTATAGTGAGGTCTGGTCCTAATGACCACGAGTAGGAGTCTTAAAGGAGTGAGGATCTCGATGGGAAGAAGCACATTCATTCCCAGCCAGCATGGACAGCTTCTGGGCATAAAGCTTTTCCCTCTTGTGACCGTACGGTTCGTGGGAAAAGAGGTGAAAGACTTGTTACTGCCTGTGCTAATGCCACTGGGATGTTCAACATGAATTGTAAGTTGCGTTCAACCTGAAACTTTGTTACAGCTGCTGTCAACAACACAAGTGAAGGATCCCAAAATATAAAGCATTTTGAACTCTTCCTTTTCATTTCCTTTTCATTATACCAGGACGATACCGCCTTATCTCCAACACACACTTGCATATTTGCACTCTATAATGGAGAAACAGCACTACATACAGGTCCCTAAAAGTAAACACCAAACTCTGCAAATCTTGCGTATAATTAGGAAGATTCTTCTGGATTTATTATTTTTTTCCCCAGAGCTGTTACTGCTTGATTTGGCTGTCATCTGTGTCACTTCTATGGAAAGATTTTCTCTGTGTTAGAAAGGGAAAATCAGAACAGCAAGCTAATAACTTGTTACAACAGTGAGATTTAAGGAAGAAAACAATGAAGCAGAGCTGCTGACAGCATTATGGTTACTGTACCTCCTCCTTCAATGAAACAGGCCAGGATCACCCTTTGCTTCAGAGGGTCTCTCTTGGGAGGGACCAGCACAGACATTGCACCTGGGGGACACAAACACCCTTTGAGTGCTTGCAGCTTTTGCTGGCCAGGTGCATGCACTTTGAGCTGAATACCGGCTGTGACTTTGGGTGGAAAATAAAACAGCTTTCCCCTTAAATATCCCCAGCCCGAGACCAACAAAACACATGCAGTCTCAACTTCATCCTTTTGATTTAATTTCCTGGTGTATTAATGTTGGCCATTCAATCTCATTGATCTATTGAGTCCATCTCAGCTGTGACCTTGATTTGATTGCTTAATTGGCTTAGCGAAGCCTGGATGCATTAGCTCTGTAACCTGCTTGCTTGATTTCTCTATGTTCTTGCTTATTCTTTCTTGTAAGATCTATAAAAAGTAATCTGAACTTATTTTACATAAAATGGCAGTCAAGCTTAAAAATTCCAGGGCAAAGATAATGGTATATGCGTGCCACTTGTCTCCTCCTAGCATAAGCAGCAGAGTTTAATCTTGCCTTGTTCAGATCTGGAGATGTTTGAATGCTGACGTGTGCCCTTCAGTAAAACTTTCTAGTTTAACAGATCATGTCCAGTAACAGCTTGGCAGAGGCAGGAACTCTCATTTTCTTCAGATGACTGCTGTGGGGGCTGTTTCCGCTGGTAGAAGCAGAGTAAGGAACAGCCGATGGCAATACCTTCTGCAGATACCGTAAAACTTTCTCATATGTTTCACTCAGGATCCTATCATCATTATACCTGACTGAACCAAATCTCTGCTGCTGCTGGGATTTTAAGCATGCTGATGCAATGCACTGGCATTTCTGTGTTTGCTTCATTTGCATTTAAACAATCAAGATTTTTAATTAAAATGCATAAATGAATCATCCACTAAAAGCCCTATCTCCTGTGTTATTTATTTTTTATATTAAACCTTCAATTTGATGGATAAGCACTGTCATTGGTCATTTCTGCTAAAATGATCCCATCAGCAGTGAAATATTTGACAAATCTGATGTTAAATTTTTCATCCCTAGCCTTCAGCACTTGTGGTCCATTAAGATAAATAGTGTGTCTCACACTTTTGATCTATTCTTTGAAGCTTTCTGGGACCAGCACTCTGATAAAGAGGGAGAGGTACAGGTCAAAAGTAGGGTTTGGGATCCAAACAGTGCTCTCCTTAGGGCTTGCTTTATATAGCCCAGCACACCCACAGTCATTGCTTCTTCAGTGTCTTCTGCCTGTGACAACTATCACCCCTTTATGTAAAGTGACAGAATCTGGGGGTTCGGTACTGACCTGTTGGTGGAACAGGAAGTAACATGGACCGTCTCCTAAGGGAAACACATTTTCCTTATGCCTTTTTTTTTTTTTTTTTAACCGTGTTACAGAGGTATCTGCAGTCATCACAAAAGTTCCTACTAATTCCAGTAGTACTTTCCAGCTGGCCACTGAAATTTAACTCCAAGGAAAAGTAATTTGTCCCCAGAACTGCATCCTAATATAGAGAATAAAGCAGAAAACACACTATGCTGCTAGCTTCTCTCGGAGGATTACTGTAAAACTAAACTAATAACAATGCAGAATTCCTTCAAAAACTGAAAGCTTGCTCACATGCTAAGAAGCTGTAAGTGTAACAGCATCATCTGGTGGCTTCTGCCAAAAAGAATGGATTAATTGATTTTTTTTTTGTTCTACTTTCATTTAAATTCCTCATCTCTCAGGTGAGGCCAGGTCCTGAAGGAATGTGTGAGAGGAAAAACACTCAGAAAATGATAAAAATGAGAGAAAGTAGTAATGAAATCCTCAGCTATACTGAAACATTAAACTGGATCTGAATATCTCAGATCTTTTTAAAAGGATTTTTTTTAAAGAACACTGAAAAACACCATCCTGATTGAAGTCAAGCTTCATTTAAGGCAATGCCAGATGTGGTTGGGATTTTTGAAGCATACATTAAGAATGGGAATGATGCTGCCATGAGGCTTAGATAAGGACTGGTGTAAATCTCAACAAAATCTTAAGACAACTCCTTTCCACCATTTCTTTTGTAAGTGCAAACCCAAATCCTTTCAACTCCTCCTGCAACTTCCCTTCAGAATTCTTATTATTGATCCTCTTAACGTTTGGAGAGGTGGTATGTAAAAAAAGAGATAAACATACATTAGTTTGCAAAGGAGTTTCAGTGGGGAACAAGTGCTATTATGATTATGACTGTAAAACAAGCTAATCCACCAAAGCTTACACGTACAGTTGGTGTAGTACTAGAGGCTGAATCAGCCTGCTCTAGTTATTAAACCTCCCTGACCTACGTGGGCTGAAGTGTTCCTAGAATTGTCCAAGGTCCCCAGTAAGAACTTTGCTACAATCCAGATGAAGCAGAAAATCTGCACTAGCCCATAGAACCCAAAGTCTTCAGAATTAGTTGCTGCAAAAGCTTATTAACGAGGCAATAAAATGAAAATTATTCCTCCTGGCTTTATTGGTGCACAATGTCTGTTTTACATTCATACAGTTTCTGTCCTATCCTTGGCAGTTGTCTTCTTTGTTGTATTCTTACAAAGAGAGAAATATCAAAACATTAATTTAAGCTGTCACAATGCAAAGGGCTGACAGTCATACAAAGAATTAGCATTATGGCAGAGAATGGAGACAAGTTAGCGAAGGAAAATTAAAGTGACTAGCTAAACAGAACCAAACTTCTTGAAAAATCTAGGATATTGCCATGACAATTCGAATTGCTCCAACTTTTTCTTTTTTGTGTTTTTCAGCACTTTCCTACACAGTCTATTATCAGTCTGATGGGGAAAAGAAAGAAGAAGAAATCACTTCATATATATGATAGTTTTAGTGAAATATGTATTTGAAAAGAGCAGATTCATCCTGCACAAGTTTGTGCAATAAGGTAAATTGCAACTAACCTCAATCTTGGTATTTTTCCACAATTGCAGAAGTCAGACTGACCAAGATTACAGCCTGTCTAATCCTTCTTACATCACATACAATATAGAAATGTTTCTTTGTTCTCGAGGGCTTTTTTTGGAAAACAAAAATGATTCCTTTCTAGCAAACAGTAAGATTCCTGCAGGTAGTGGGTCAGGGTCTCAAAATGCTTTGTGTTATGCTTTTCAACAATAGCTCTTGGAACAATGGCTCCAAAGAAAGTGAGAACACAAAAGTCTCGTGGAGCACATCCATGCCCAGCAACCTAGACCACTGCAGCTGGAGTAGCTTGCTTTCTCCGGTAAAGTACACCAACAGGTTCTTCACCGTAAGACAAGTTTTCAGCTCCTCCGTCCTCCCATCATATGCCACCCGCGTAAGAGGAGGATATTATGAATTTAATGCAGGGAGTTGGTGAAACTCTGCATCGTGTGTTCCACAGAAATGCCCACTGCCTTCTAGCTATGGTTTCATCAGTGCAAATTAAGTCAGTTAGCATTGCAGTGGCTAACTGATCAGACTACTAATGAAGCATGAGTCCACAAGACTGCTTTATAGAGTCAAAATTTATAATTAATTCTCATACACATAAGCAATCATTGGGTTAGTTCAGCTAGCACATCAAAACAGATGAAAACACCAAAGGCTGAGCAAATCAGTCTTCCCAAGGTAGATGAATGAGAGGCTTACATGACTAATGCCAACAGGACAGAGGCACAAAACTCCCTGTGGATGTAAGGACATAAGATCCTTTCCACTTGTTCATCATCCTTATGTGCCTTTAAGCACTGTAATCCTGGAATTAGAAAAGCAGACTGTTTAGAAACACCACAGTAGGTAGCCTTGAGGTTGTGTGTGTATTCAGTAGCAGTAGGCGCTCAATTCAATAAACGCCAAGACCAACCTGCCAGCATTGCCAGCCACAGCTGTCTGTCCACGGCCTGGTGTGTCCTCAGAGACGTCACAGGGTTGGACCCTCTGCACAGTGGAGTCACACCTAAAACGTCTGGACAGATCATAAGGTAAAAAAAGAACAGAGAAGGACTGCAAATAGCTATTATTCTCCAAATACATCAGATGTACATTATGACTTGGGAAAGCAGACAAGAAAACACTTAGAAATGTAATAAATGTGAATTGCTGCAGTCACACCAAACGTAGCTTCTGTCCCCTAATTGTATCAATTATTTTTTATGATTGTGATCTCAAAGATGGTAAGATTTGCTAAGAAGATGTATTTGCAAATCACTTTGATTACTATCTGTGAATAGTGTGAATGTGTTTAAGAGCTTCTGCATATTCGCTTTGGCCCGCTGACCCCTCTTTGCAGTGTCCTGAATCAGCTGGCAGAACATCAGACACTTTAGACACTCCTACTTGAAACATTCAGACAGTCCTGGAATTATTTTGGCTACTCAAATGGAGAGTCTTTGTATAAGCTGTCCTTTTACTGATCTCAGGGCGCTTACGACTGACTTTGCGTTGCACGTTTCTCTCTCTCTCTTTCATTTTTTAATCAGATATGTTTTACCGTGAGGAAGAATTTCACCATTTACTATTGTATTTCAAGAAATAAGCCTACTAGACCAAGCATTCAAGGTAATTTCATTTTTGCAATAGAAAGTATAATTGAAGAATCATATTTTCAATGTAAGACACTATCTAAAACTAGTCCCTGGTATGAACCCTGGTCAACTATATACAATCCTCTTTAATATGGCCTTTGATAGTATTCATTTAGCACTCTAGTGCAAAGCCTCAAAGGGGCACTGAATGAAATTAGTTTCCAAGAGAAATGGAATAGTAACAGAAGTCTCCTTCTCTAAATTAATGATGATCTTAAAATCACAACTGCTTTGAAACAGCACATTAATCCACAATGAAAATGTTTGCATAGTGTTTAAAACATACAAACAGGATTAACAAAGAACTTTCCAAGGACAAGATATATTTGATTTGAGGACCGAAAGGAGATTTCAGTGCCTTAAATATGTTTTTCCAAGAAGTTTAGAAATACAGGCTTTAATTACATGAGGGGAAAAAAGAACCGTCCCTTCCTCTCCCCCAAACGCCAATTTGAATACGACAAAGTTTATTTACTAACTGTATATCACCATCGTAAGTACAAATCTAACTGCTGATTGATATAGCGTGATTGGCAATGGGTCTGTAACAGCATTACCCGTAATCACTCATGAGTCTGTAAGAGCCTCCTGTACCCCAGAGCTCTCCAGTGCTCATAGCAAGATCAATAACAGCAACTTAACTGGCCCAAGGACTAGGATCTGTGAGCAAGTACTTCTGGAGCTTTTTAGTGATGCAGCTCTACAGCCTATGAAGGGGAGCACCTAACCATCCCCTAAACAGCTTTGTGCCAACGGATGGGGAGGTACTTTCAGGGCAGGAAGCCATCTCTTGTATCTCAGACCTCTGCTTTGTGATGGGGTGCATGGAGTCCTCTCCCTGTTGACTGCAGGAGAAGATTAAGCAATAAGCTTGGACTAGATAATCAAGCTTCAAAAGGCTAAATATAGATTAGGGGAATCCTACGTGAAATATTTTTGGGCCTGGCCTTCAACTAATCAAAGTGCAGCCAGACCATTCCCCTTGATGGAGGGCATACTGGTTTCCCCCAGCAAAAGTTTTGGCCTTTATAATACACACAGCATTCTGGATCCAGAAAAACATTTTCTGTAGGACAGACAACAAAAGGTGGCCAAAAGAGAAGTAAAACCTGCCTCACCTGCATCTCGATGAGAACACCAGTCCCACCTGGGGAGCATGTTTTTTCTTGAGGCTTTTCACCATCTTCCCATTTCTCCCTCAGGTTCCCTTTGGGCTCAGCAGAGCTGTAGCACCAGATCTGAACTTAACCATCACTGTTCAGAGAGACTGCAGTGTTGCCAAGTGAGAGTGAAGGACAACAGCGAGCTGGAGTAAAGGTGATGAAACAGGAAAATGAAACAGGGCATCATCCACAAATTGTCAGGTCTGAAAGAAGTAGGCTTGGGAAAGCTCATCCTCATACAAAAGTAGCAATTTCTTACCCGCACCAGTCTCGGGCTTCATTTCTGCAGCAAGTGAGGACTGGCTTGGTGACCACACTGCTGAATGCGAGATGAGGTCTCCCTGCCCTCTCTCTCCTGTTCCTCACTTTTAAACTTGCACATCTGCACACACGGCTCAGCACCTGCACCCGGGGGCCCTATTTCTTAAAGTAAATTTAGAATGAGATGAACAGGGACTGTTTTGGGAGCAAAGAGCAAAACTCTGCTAAGCCTTAAAACCTGTTCTTAGTAGACTTTTTGATTGCTCCAGGCGTGTATATGCCCATATGTACCTCTGTAGTTAAAAAAGTGCAGAAAAAATGATTAAACATATGAGGAAAGAGACTTCCATCTAAAAGGTGATTAAAAAGACTAGCGCTGTTTAGTTTGCAAAACACGGGAGTAAAAGATGATATAAGAGAAGCCGGGAGAAGGGGCTATTTATTCTGTTTTCTCTCAAGAATAAATATGCTTGGAAAGGTGAAAGAAAAATTCTGAAAACATTTGTGCAGTGTATAATCAACCCTGCAACTCATTGCTGCAGGATATTAGGAAAATTTTCCAGAAATATTTCTAAATGTATTAGATGCTATAAGTAATAACCTTCAGTTACCTAGGTGAAGGAAAAGCAAAAACAAATAAACTCCCCAAACTGTAAGGGTGGTTAGTCCTTGTCCTTGTGCTCAGATTGGTTGGAGATGGAATTTTTGCCTCCAGAGGGACAGCATTATTTATTTATCAAGTGCATCATATGGGAGTGCTCGCTTCCTTCCAGCAGGAGGTTCTGTAGAAGGCAATTAAAAGGGTCAGTAAATGCAGCTGTATAAAGTCTTTGCCAATAGATTTCTCTCAGAATACATAAACCTAGTAGTGGTCAAGTGGTTCAGATTTAGTTATTTTGTTCTCAGCTGGTTATTTTCCCCAGTGAACTTCAACTAGGCCTAGACAACAGTCAAGGCTGTGAATGAAAAAGGAATTAAATATATTCATGTCCTTGGAAAGTTCCTTGCTAAACCTGCTTGTTTCTGTGCACATGTAAATGCTAAGCAAACATTTTCACTCTGGATATAGCCTACTTTGAGTATAAAAGAGAAACTTGTACCTCCATGATTACTCCAAGTTAGCGGTGGGTGGAGTCTGAATTTTAATGGTCTCCTCTGCATCAACCAGTGCTGGAAAGGAGCCTGGGTGGGAGCGGATCAGGGTGCTGGTGTGGCATGGCAGTCCTGTGCCGTGATGCTGGGGGCTGCTGGTGCTTCTGGGGGCTGCGCGCCCCGTGCCTCTTCAGTTTGCGCTGTCAGATCTGGGAGGCACTGGAAGGCAGGGAAGGTGCTGCTGCGAACAGAATTAGTACCTGCTTAAAATGTACATGTATACAGAGAACAAACTGTCTTCTTAAAAGAATTTCAGATGCTACTTTTGGCTTATGAATAGTTTTCTTGCAACTGTCAGGCCATCTGCTTGGAGAGGGGTCTGTACAGTCATGAAAAGGATCTTAAAATATACTCTCCTCATAAACATCTTTTGTTTGGAAAATCCACATGCATCACATAATGCAGTAAATGACAGCACAGGCTGAACTGAAACATTTTTAAATGCCGAGGATGCAACCTTGGATACGGCTCCCCCCGCCCCCCTGCCTCCCCTCTATTAATAAGCGAGCTTTAAATGCACACTTAGACACATTCTCTTACAGACGCAGATTGGCAGCACCCACCTGCTGGGAAAACAGGCTAAGATAACTTCCCTGGGTACATCCAAAATACCAAACCGGGTTTGTGGGCAGAAAAGAAACAGACTTCTGCAAAGCAGCTCTCGGAGATTACATCATTCGCCCAGCCAGTTTTCTGCCTACACTGCACCATTTTGTATGGTGGGGGGGAGGTGCGTGTGAAAAAACCCAATAGCATAGGTCCATGTGTACACCGTCAAAAAGGCCAAGTTCAGGGTGTGCAAGCACATCTAATTCTAGCGTTTCCCAACTTGGGGGAGCTTAGTTTTTCAGAACTGCTTGGTACGTGAATATATACAATACACACATCCGCACATAAACATCTATTTTGTTTGCATGCTTGGAATATATAATTTTCTGTATGAGAACGGTGTTAAGCTTTCCTTACATTTTTTTCTCAGTTTATTTTCAGCATCCTTTGGTCATTTTTTGTTTACCTGCTTTTTGTTATTCTGATATAAGTTCAAATATACAAAATGCTAATTTTCTTTTACATAAAAATGCAATAAAACTTTCTGGCTTTCTTTATAAACAAATATGGGATGCCGTATAACAAGTGAAGAAGAAATACTGTTTAATTATCTTCCATATAAAATCCAATAAAACGTTCTGGCTTTTCTTATTTTTCTGTACTGGGGATTAACATCAGCGTCTTTGTGATGAGAAATCTGCATTCATGGCTCCTCTATTTAGATTTAAATAGGAATTATAGTTCTTGGCAGAAAGGGATCTGTCAAATATCACAGCATTTGTGGCAGGTGGTCACTGCATTGCTTAGTACAGACACTGCCTGCTTAACCATAGCCTGAAGTAAACATCAAAAGTCAATTATTCTCTTTGTAAATATTTTATTTATATTTTGGAGGCTAACAAACATCTTTTCAGTGCTTGGCTGAGACCTTCCTCCGTGGATCAAAATCCTACCGAACCTGCATTTGGGTGGTTAAAAATGTGTTTAGTGATCCAGGGACACCAGTGTAGCTACCAGTGTGCATTAGGCTTCATAACACAATCCTCTGCTTGGAAACCTTTAATGACTTGGCTGGGTTGAAGTGGACACAGCTAAAACTTTTCATGGTTGTTATCATTGCAGCTGCCAATTAGTGACAATCATGTATTATTTTGCCAAAATCCCTTTCCTCAGTTAAACTGTATTTTGAATATAAATACTGCAAAAGAAGAAAAGAAAAAAGTGTCTATTTCCTTGGCTTTAACATTTTGGGGGTGGGAAAGCAGGGCATCTGGTTTAATGGCAAGATGAATGTGTCCATAGCAGCCTTGCAGAGGTAACTTGAATTCACACTGAGTAGAAAATGTGGAACGAGCTGAACTCTGAGGGTCAAATGCCTTGAAGAAGAGTCTTGGTGCAGGGACAGCATCTGGCAGGAGTTATGCATACATGGTTGCATCTGTCCCAAAACCACAACTGTGGGGAAAACGTCTAAAGATGCTGCAACACATTTTAAAATCATTTTTTGAACCTTATCTGAACTCTCTGTGCCATTAACTAATCAAGTCATCTCATTTAAACAATGATATAAAAATAATCAAGTACTTCTGCCTGCATAAATGTATGTTGAATATGACCTTAAAGAACTGGGATTTTCTTGGGCATTTACTCCTGACAGTCAGGAAACAGAAGGAGTACAAAATGTTAAGGAGAAGCAGAGTTCTCTGAGATGGGGCTGTGGGTAATTTTCCCTGTAAGCCTGTTTGGTGGTAAGTTAATTGACTCCCACATTACCGAAACTGCAATGTGCTGAAGCACTGGGTGCTCGTTTGCCTTCGCTATTTGACTGGCGAAGGCCATCTGTTCTACCCCATCCATCCACATGCACAGCGCCTATTGTTGTCAACAGGATTCACACACACGTGGATCAAGGCAAGCATGTGCCTCTAACTGTTTTGATCCCTAGAACATGGATTTTTCATTTCCTTTGTTTCTTTGTGCTCACCCGGTAATAATACTTGTCATCTGAGAATTCATATTGATCTTGTCATTGCCTTAAAATTGGATGACAATTACTATCTTTGTCAAAATTCGATCTGATGAAATGGCTCCAATTAGGAAGGAAAAAGAAGGAATCCATCACAGCAGGGAGCATTGCATTTGGCTTTAAAGTAGGGAAGCTTCTCTTAAAGGGGTACTGTTGGAAGAAGCAAATGGGAACAAGCATAACAGAAATTAGGGCGCGAGTCTCAAAATCCACAGAAATTAGATATATATGTGAAGCGAATAGCCATTTAATTTTTGCAGTCCATTTCTGTCTGCAAATCTGGGCTCCTCTGACAACAAATGCCAGTAACTGTTGTTTTCATTTTCTGATCTGGTCAGACACACAGTGGCAGTTGACGCCAGGCTTCGTGCATTTTCAAATCCAGTTCTGATCATCAGTATAATTATAATACATTATCAGGAGTAAATTTGCTGAAGTTCATGAAATGATAACAGCATAAATTACATCATGTTTCCAGATACTGATCTCACCTTGAAACTAAATGTAAAGAGGCAGTGAAAGAATTAATAACAATAGAGCCAGTGCACTTCCATGGCTATTAATATTGGTCCCAAAGCAAACAACTGATCCCTGCTAATTTCAAATAAAATTCTGCTAATTACAGATTTTTTGGTTTATAAATCAGCGCTAAAAATTAGTGTGTGCATTTGTGTGTGTATAGGGGTGGGGGAAACCATTTCCAAAACAAAGATGTTTGTTTCATATTGAGCTAATATTTTATTTAATTAAAAAAACTGTTGGTGTTTTGCTGCCAAGCAGGAAATGAGGGCCCAGATTCACTGCTGGTCTGTAATTCTGGTGAGGCCTTACCTGGGAGCTGGGAGCTGTAGGGTAGTGCTTGGCTCTGCCCGAAGGACTGGGAGCCTCCACCCTCCCAGCAGAACCACCGCAGCTCAAGGCCATTCTCGGGTGGATTTCTCTGACCTGGGTCAGTAAATGCTGTTTCCTCACAAGTAAAAGTGTGGCAGGAACTGGGCTTTTGGAGCTGTACAGTTATGTGAGCTCCCGGACATGGGACTATGCAGTTTACCTCCCTGAAAAATCACGTTTTCTTAACTACATGGAAGAGGTCTGCTGGAGACCAAGGGAAGCCAACCAAGCACACCATGCTTTTAGCAAGTGGTTACTTTCTGAGCTAAAATTGTAGGATTAGAGTGATGCAGAGATGAGTCACCACACCTCATACAGCAGCAGGCTCTTTGGTAAAAGAAGGTGGGTGAGCTGATGCAAACAGGTCTCCCTCTAGCAAGCTGGGTGGACATAATTTCCTTTTCCCAAAATCTTTCTCCCCCCCTCAGTGTTTTCATTAGTTAAACCTACTTACTGGCTCTGACCTACATTTGCAATAGTTCCAGAATGCAACAGCACTGCCTTTCTGGGGAATTTGCTATTTGCTAAAAATTTTAATCCAACCCATTTGAAAGTGTTATATGCTGAGCAAACACAGCAATCAGAAAAGTATACAAAACGCATGCAATTGTCCTGGACTTGTTTGCAATACACTGCTATTAACGAGCATCTGGGATGAGTGTGGTATCTTGTACTATGGATATCATGATCTGTACAATAATGGCTGATTTTAATTGACTTCTGCTTCATATAGCAAATCCCAATTGGAGAAGTTCCAGGATGCCGCTAGTGAAGAACTGTGGGCGGGTGCATGTTTTGAAGTGATGGTAAACATTGTGACATATACTGTGTGCACCACATATTCTCATATGCACATTTTGACTTTTGTTGCCTTGGCTTTCACACAGCATTTCTAACATAGACATTTCTATTTGCCAGTTTGAGTGGAAATCTGTTAATATGTGAATACTGCTCGCCAGCATGTACCACCATTGCTGGACTTTCAGTACTTAATCGTCTCCCATGAAGCACCCAGCCCTGTGTGCTCAGAGGGGTTCCACAGGACTGTGGCATCCATGTGAGCAAGGCTGGTGGAACTGGGCACACAAGGAGGGATGAGAGCTGCTATGAGTAACCATAACTCTGAGAACCTGAAGCTCGGCTCAGTATGATCCATCAATTTCCAATGTAAGCTACATCACCAAGGAGGCCTCACTCTTTTTCTGACATGGATTCTTTTTCCCCTCTCAAGAGATGCTGGTAACTAATGCCAAGTTTGGCCAAGCTGTTTTAGCACTTAGAGCACTATAGGTACGTTTTAAGGTCTAGGACTTGGAGCCAGATTACCTGTATGATGTATTTTAATGATTAGCCAACCCTTCTGCTTCAATTGAAATTTCTCCTGAACCCACAGCGGCTCTTTGGGAACCAGGACTCAGCCAAGATTTGCACAGGTTTTTTAATCTGACACATTAAAAAGTCCCCTGCTACATATTCCATCCTGCCTGGCTGCAATATCGTGCGGCCAATATTAGACTAGCAGTTTGGTTTTAGGCTCTCTCTAGAAAAACATTTGCATTACACACAGCAAACCTGCAAGGTATTTATAGGCACTGAAGCTCTATGCGTCCTCTCCCTAGCAATCAGGTACCCAGAGTGCAGGGAGGGTGCTCTGCTGCTGCCCCCCACACCGCTGCTCGTGGTCCCCAGAGCCATACCCAGAACCTCTGATACCACCGCAGCAGCTCCTACACTTTACCGCTGAAATATTCTTTTAAATAGGAAGGGCAAAAAAGGACACACTTTTTTCTCACTGCAGCGTAACCACTTCTCACAGAGGCCACCTGGTTGCAGATGACTGTTAGGCAAGATTCACGCAAGAGAGATTTGTATGTGAGCGCCGTGCGAGGAAGCTGGTGCCAGTGCGAAGTAGCTGCTCACATCTCTGCTGAACACAATGAAATAAAGGCTGGTGAATGGGTGTTTCTGTGAGGTAATACTTCCATCACATCCAATTTTAACGTTATCCAGCAAACTGCCTTGCCAGGAGCCTTCTTTGTATTGCAGGAAGCCATCTGCGGTGGTAACTAAAACGAGAACAGAAGAGGACTCGCTGTGCAGCGCTCGTCAGAAGCGCTCCCCTCAACTGCGTGCTCTGTGGTTCCCTTGTTGCCAGAAGCAGCATCGCTCCGAAGGTGTGGAAGGCATTATCACCACAAGCCCCAGAACTACCCCAAGGGGGTGTTGTGCCTTTCACCCGCTGCCGCCTTTCGTGGGGGGTCTGTACAATCTCCACTGCTTGAACCAGAACTTGTCCTTGCCTTGGACCAGTAATTGCTATGGAGATGGTGGGTGGGATGCGGGATCATTTTGAACACGTTATCTAAAGCCTCGGTTTCAGTCTTTTTAACATATCTCCTGACAGAAAGTGCTGATAGTTTTCATTGATCTCTGCTGCTTCTGGTTTAATTTTTCTTTCTCTATTTCCAAGTCTCTATATTCAGTCTCTTTCTTTGCCAAACTATTCATTTGTTGCTGGATAATCACAGGTTTGTGTTGCAGATAGCTTCCTATTTTGTCCATCTTTCCGTTCTATTGTCCACATATTTTTTCTCTGCAAATTTTCCCTTGTTGTGCAGTGGCAAGTGGCTATCTGCTAATGCCAATATTACTCCTTGAGAATTCTTTTTCCTTGCATCATCAAGGGTTTAAGTGGAAAGCCTTCAGCACAGTGCAAATTTCACTCCTGAGAATATCCATCTTTTGAGGTAGCTGATTTTAATTAAAGAATATTCTCTCTCCCTCTCTCTCTCTGGATTATACTTTAATTTCAGTCTCTATCACAACTGTAGATACTTCTTAGATAAAATGTATTTTTGTCTCTTTTCATCCATGATTATCTGTAGTTCTTAAACACTTGGGGTCAGCAGCTGGTCCCCAGTTGATGTAGTTCAGCAATAATTCTATTCAAAGGAATTAATTCAGAATAAAATTAGTGTTAAGTTCAAAATAAGGCAAAATGATCATAATATTTTGCCCTTATTATATATGTGAGAGTGAAACCCTCAGAAATATCAGTAATAACAATAGTGGTAATAAACAATGATCTCTGAAACGTATAGCACCTTTCGTGTGAGCATTTTAGACATAAATGCATTAAGCTACTGTCATAGGAAGAAATGTCATCATCCTAATTTTACACAAGGGAACACAAAGGTGTCAGGAAGTTAAGAAAGTAGCTGAAAGTCATATAACAAGAACTGAACCTACATCTCCTGATTGCCTGTTTCTACTTGCCTAAACATAGAGAGAATCTGTTCCCAAGAGATATAAAATTGAGATGTTGGGAGTTAATAGTTACGAAAGAATCAACACTGTTCAAACACAAGTACAGTTTGAGTTTCTGCTTCCATCATCTTGCCAAATTATGATTGAAATAATATCGGTATCACATCTTAAATTGTTTGTGCATTATTAATTTGCACAGTTAAACCATTTCCAGATTTCTCACAGGAGTGGTTGACGTGTAGTCCTGGGCAGAGAAAGTCTAGCTGCAGATGTGAAGCTTTACGCTGGAGTGAAACCCTGCGGTTCCTGAAGCCAAGGGCAAAACTACTCATTATGGTAGAACCAGGACCCTGGGCAGGTTCCCTACGGCCATGAGCCCTGCAACCGATGGGTGCTTCTTCAGATGAAACACTGATCTATGGGTGTGCACATACGTATGTGTATATGTGTGTGACAGAAGTACAGATGAATATAAACCCACACAGAAATTATGGGATGAGTTCAAGCTGGCAAGATGGGGTTGTTCTATTTTCTGTGTACTGAGTGACATGAAACAACTTGTTAAGTCGTTGCACCAGCCATTATAGATTTCTTTTCCCCCCTCCCTTTCTTTTGTCTGCTTTTTGTTTCTTTGTTTTAATGCCCACTCCAGCCTATACACCACATAGATATGTATCTCTGCTTGGTCATGCACTTCTGATCCAAACAGAATTAAAGAAAAAAAAACGTATGTAGGGTAAGTGTAGGAATAAAATGTGCCTTGGCAAAGTGCTTTAAACTGCCTTTCTGCCAGTAAGCCATTAATTTGTGCTGCTTTGTTTTCTCCAAGCTCAGAATAATTCCCATCTGCCTTGACTCACCATCTAGCGCGGAAAGGAAGAGGTCTTTTTTCTGAGCATGGATGAAATAGGAAACTTCTTGTATTAATGAAGAATAGGGGTTGGAATTCTGGAGGTTCTACCACTGGGACCTAAAATAACTTCAGGTCCTGCTATTTTAATTAACTTCATTATGATGAGTCTGCCTCTTCTGTCCGTGTATGTTTTTCCAGCTTTTGTGTTCCTGGCCTGCCTGTAATACATATGTATTCCCCTTCTTTCCTCTCACTGAAGCTGAAGATGCAATCACATCTTTGAACCATCTGGTTTTTAATTTATTATTTTCCCCCTTTACATTGATGGGCTTTCACGTTCTTCTGTCAGGCTAACAGTTTGTCTCCTGTTTATCTAAGATATGTTAACATGCTGTTCCTCTTCTGGGCACTCAGTCAGTCTATTGTATTTTCTGAAATTAAACACCAGGGATTTTTTAATATTATTTTCTTCATCAGCCCAGGGAATATCCTCCACCTTTACAGCCTCTCTTCCTCCTTTTGTTGTTCCAGTGAACATTTTATGACTTTTGCTAAATTTAGCCCAATATCTTATTTTTCTGTCCTCTTCAGGTCATTCCCAAGACGAATGGTCGGAGCCTGCCTGGGAATGTTCCTGTACCCAGTGTGGAACCTACTCACATGAGGCCAGGGTTCCCTGAAGGAGAGAGAGGAATCCCCGCAGAGCTCCTTGCACGTCCCCACGCATCAGGACACGTGGTGGCAGGAGCCTGTGACCAGCACAGCGAGGTGCTTGGCCTACCATTGTTGATCATTTCTGTTCCTCACCTTTGAGCTTGGGAAAAACCTTCCGGGCGCTGGTTCGCTCACCCATGAAACGAGGAGGTACACACAGCAAAGCCCCAGCCAGCAGCTGTCACAGGCGGGTGAGGCTGTGCCACCGGGGAAGGCTTGTGATCCTGAGCCCTAGCAGGGAGCTGTATACCCCTGAGATGGCTGGGAAGTTCCAGGTAATCACAGTATGGAGCATAATGTGGATTTATATTTGTTACCTTACTTTTCTATAGTACCTCCCAAGAGTCTTCTGAGGCATTCCATTCTTTAATAAGCAGAAAGTGCTCTGAGATTTTTCTAATGAAAATGATATAGGAGCACACAGTGTTATTATTAAAACCTCTCCCTTTTTCTCTAGGAACTGCTAAAATACATTACAGTTTATATCCTTTTTGGTGAGCATTAAACTTTCTAATTTAAAATAATAAAGCCTGGTTTGCCTTCTTTCTTTCCCTTCTATTTCAAAAACATAAAAAACTGTCAGTTTTTTAACTATTCTTATTTTGCTGAGTGATTTTTGGATTTCAATAAAAGTAACACTGTGGTTACAACACTTTGCGAGATAAGCAAAGAGATTTTTTTTACAGCACAATTATGGAAATTTCAAAGAACCTTATAAATATCCTGCTATTTGCATATATGAGATAAGCATATTTTAGTAATGGTTATGACAGGCTAGCAAGGAAAATGTGTGGGACAGCTATATAGCAAATACATGCAAACACAGACACAGAGAGTGGGCGTGTGTGCACTTTTTCAGAGAAGCCCATGCTCAGTGGGCACAGGATCCCCGGGAACGCACGGGGATCCCCAAGGAAAGGGACCACCCCTATCCCAAGACTCAGTTTCCCCACTTGCAGACGCAAGATCAGCATTATTGGTCTAATGTAACAAGTCATTTTGGTAGGTCCAGATGTTGTGCACCAGATAGGAGTTAATACTCCAGCTCTTAGTTTTGTTTCCGCTTAGCAGGGCACAGAGACTGGGTGGAGCCGGGACCTCGGGGTGCAGCCGTGCCGTATCTCGGCTGGCCAGGCTGAGGGCTGGGTGCCGCGGGGATGCTGGCGCCTTGCGCTGCCCGCCCCACACGCTCTGCCTGCAGCCATCGCGCCTTGTAGTGGCGAGGGTTTGGAGCCTCTCCGAGCAGGCCGCTGCTGCCAGGGCGCGGAGGCAGGCTGTCCAGCTGCACAGCAGGCTGGCGGTCACTCACCAAAGGCCAACGCAGCCCAGCGCGTCGGAAGAACCCACGCGGCAGCTCAGGCTGGCTTGGTCTTCAGCACAGGGCCAACGCTCCGCTCCAAATACAATGGGAACAGAGCCATAGCTGCTGAAAGTAGTCAAGGGGCTTTCTGAACTCAACCGGTCCGTGCGTGCTTTTATTCTTTTGTTTGCCTTTGTATTTTTAAGTTGGAAATTGCTCTTCTGGTTATGCTTGAGAGCTGCTAGGAAGCTCAGAGAGTTAGTGTGGCAATTTCCTCAGTCCTTTGTTGAAAAGGAAGAGTCCACACAAAAAATGCACTGGCATTTCAGCTGCATAAATAGCCTAAATTACTGTCAAACAAAAAGATGATTTAACTAAAAGAAACTCCAAACAACCAACCCCCTCCACATACACTTTTCTGTCCCCATTAGAACTGCAGGTTTCCATTCTGTGGATCTCCCAGCCATCTGCCTGGCCCTTGAAAGAGTCCTTGAGAAACCGAAAAATGAAAACCACTTACTTGCTGAAAACTAATCTTGGCTTCCTGGTGCCTTGCTTTCAGGGGAGTTCCACTCGACGCTTGATTTCTGTAAGTGCAGATACTCAGTATGTCCTGAACAATTAGATGCCTTTGAGGATGTCGAAAGCTAGACATAAAAAAACAAATCAATCAGGAGTCTTGTTTGACAACTGACACTATTTCTAATGCAAAAAAATTTCACCAGCAAAGAAAATAATTAAAAAAATAAACAACAAACCCCCAGAAAGTTCAAAACCTAACAGAAAACCTACCAAACAAACCCTTTTCTCTTTAGGTTTTAAACCAGACATTTTTCCTATAAGGTTTTCATTAGCCCACCTAGAAAAAACTGACAGAGGTACATGCCCATCTTTTTCTTCCCCTGCTGAGGGAGATGACCTTTACCAGACACCAAAGTCCCCTGGCTTGTGCAGCACAGCCAGGGCCCCTCAGAGGGGTGCTTGGGGCTGCTAATGGATTTCCTCTGGTCCCTGCTGCCTGCAAATGCTCTTTGCTCACCACAAAGTTGGGAGAAGATGGGGCAAGAGCAGCACCCAGCCCCTGCGGGCTCTCAGGAGCCCATCAGCACAGCCTCTGGGCAGGAGAGTGCTGGCATGAGGGGTCTGAAGGAAGCGAGCAGGACTGCGAGCTGCCCAAACTGCAGGCAATTATCTAATTTTTTCCCAAGCTCTCAGAGGTACCTGTGCCTTCTGTAACGGAGACAGGAAGGATTACAAGCAATCACTGCCTCCCAAGCAGTTGATATTCACAAGAAAAATAGAAGAGCAAGGGAAGGGGCAGTTTTGCCTCGTCAGCTAATGATCCTTGCCTCTCTCACTTTGTGTTTTTGGTAGCAACCACAGAGAGGTCACACATGAAACTGTGGAAGTGTGAGGTGTCTTTATTAAATATATCAATGGAGTTTATTAAATGGAAGATGTGGTACTAGGTAGTGTAAGCCACCGTCGGACGGGCTCGGGGTCACGCAGGCCTCCTGCCTTGATGTCACTGGCTGCCGGATTAATACCATGAGCTCACAGCATGGGCCTGATTAGAAGGCCGGGTCCCAGTTGGTTTTACCTCTGCCCTCTGCTAAGTCTTTGTTTGCAACGTGAGCGACGAGCTTTTCAGCTCATCACCAAGGCGCCACGTTCAGAGCCGAGGCAGATCACTTAGGTCTTTTACCACCCCCGGCAGATGCGGGGTTTAAAATTCCCCTTCGGCAGGAGGAGGGCGCAGAGGTGGAATCATTATCTCCTATTGTCCGATTGATTGTTTGGGCTCTGAAAAAGTCTCCCCTTTTGAAGATTTTTTTCTTTTCTTTCTTTTTTTCTAATCTTTTCCCCCTTTTCTTCTCATTTTCAACCTGCACCAGGAGGGCAGAAGAGAAAAGGCTGCTGAAAGACTTTTTTAGCTTGCTTTCTCTCAAGGGATTCTAGTTCATGGCAGGAGAAACTAGACTCTCTGACAGGAAAAAGTAGTAAGGAAGAGACCCTCTGCCTTAACGAGGCAGTTTCCCTGTTTGGAGCCACTGGATTGCGTGCAGAGGCTGGGGAGGACCAGAGATGAAGAAAACAAAGAGCAGCTCAGGCTGCACTGAGGGGTGAGGGAGTATTTCATGTGACGCAGAGGAAGGCAGATGGGAGGAAGGGATTTAGTGTGATGGTGATCACTGCATGATTAGAGGTGACAGGAACAATAGTGCATCGGTATGTCTACACCACTTGTTAGCTGCATGCTGGCCTCCTAGGGAAGTGGATGTCTCCTGTTAAATACAATACCATTTAAAATAAAGTGGGTGAGATTCTGTAAAATGGAAGGAAGAGCAAAGGAAACAAAATATGGAGACTTTAGAACTGTCTGATAAAACTGTGTGTTGTTATGGGAGACACAGCAAAGCATGAGTAGCTTCAGAATAGTGGGACGAATGCAGATTTAAGCCACTCCTGTACACATCCAGTTCTGGTTGATCAGGGAGATTGGGCATCTCAGAGGAACAGGCTAGCGAGCTCTCTCTGCAGGCCATGCTGCTGTCTAGTGTATCAAGGCCTGTACAATGGTTTTATCACACTGTCCACCCATACCAGCTACAGAAAGCTTTGTTCAGAGAGGGTGCAACCCAGCAAGGAGGCGAACGCACCTGTCTTGGGCAGCATCCCTGACAGCTCTGCTCCCTCCAGTCCTGTTCTCCCTGTTACAAGATACAGGCAGCACCGTGCTGACAGAGTAGGCAGAACAGAAAGAGCCTGACACTGTTCAACAGTGTTCCCCACTTTGGTATCGTTGATGCTCAATCCAACAGCTGGAAGAGCTATTCTTACACACCACAGCAAATCCATATTTTTATGGCGATCCAGGTCTGGTGGTTGGTTAACACGCACTCCTTTTATGTGATCCTGAAAAATAAAAACAACTTTTCATATAGCTTAGTCTTTTTCTCCTCAGCAAAGCTTTGGCTGTGATTGATGAAACTACCTCACAGTGTCAGAACTTACTTGAATTAATAAACCAAGGAAATGCCTCTATCTGTGCTAGTGCTAGATCCATCCCACTTAGGTTCCAAGTTGTGCTTCTTTCCAGGAAACCCCTGATATACTTACTACCTGACCTCCTCCTTGACATTCTTCATATTTGTTACTTACTATTTTCTACATTTTATCTACTTTCTGAACATTTTGCCCTAATTGCTCAGCTATTGGTTGATTATCCTGCCACAGTTGTTTGTCAAATCCTTTTATCCATTAATCTGTGAGACCTTTCGGTTGCTGTTCATCTGATATGGAAGTTTTTAACCACTGATGCTGTCAGAGTTACATCTCCCTTCATGTCACGGTCTTGAAAGGGATAAAACCATGGCTGACTGTAGTCATTTGTGGAGCCATTTAGAGTGGAATACCATGTTCTAATTTGTGCCATTCACCTGTATAACTTCCTTAAACCTTACTTTAGAAGCCAAATTCTCCATATTCTAAAGTTTGCGGGTATTATATAAGGATGAAGTTTTTTTACAGAGCGGGTGGTGAGACACTGGCACAGGTTACCCAGAGAAGCTGTGGATGCCCCATCCCTGGAAGTGTTCAAGGCCAGGCTGGATGAGGCTTGGAGCAACCTGGTCTAGTGGGAGGTGTCCCTGCCCATGGCAGGGGGGTTGGAACTGGGTGATCTTTAAGGTCCCTTCCAACCCAAACCATTCCTTGATTCTATGATTCTGCTCTGTGTAGTTGCTGCTTTATACCAAGCTGGGCAAAAAACTTGTTCAGTAAAATGAAATCCTTCACCCTTGTTTGCTCGTGCTGCTGGGAAACACATGTGGGAATGCGGGTAGGATTTCTGCCACTTGTACTGAGTGAGGTGAGACCTGCCCCACTAGCTCCTGCTCTTCTTTACACTGACTGGAGCAAATCTTGTGCAAGTCCTGTCCTACGGGAACTTGAACCACCTGTAAAGCAGATTTCTGGTTTATGTGGATGTATTTTGACAGAGGCAATTAAACCCGCACGTGCCACTGCACATCAGGCAGTTGCAATATCTGACACTCACATTCAGCACCCTCCACCCTTCAGGTATGGAGGTGCTTGTGTCACGTCTCCTTTTCTGGGTCTATCTCCCTGAGTCGCAATGCGAGGATCCATTTTGCCAACCTAGAGCTAGATACGTACCATCTTGTGTTTTATTGAACGCAATGTATTTCAAGGAAGCATGACTGCTGTGTTGTGCCTCCAACGATATAATCCAATTTTTCTGATTTCCAGACTAAGGATACTCACTCTTTTTGACAAGGAATTGCAGTGTCAATAAAATTTGAGATACGCAGACAATAGCCTGTAACACGGTATCTTTCTTTTGTGCCAAATTGGCACTTCCTTTGTAGCTAACAGAGACAAACCACACACGGAGGGGTTTCCTGGGTCCAGACAGCCCACCACTGCAGCCTGGGCCAGGGCCAGCTTCAGCTCCACCAAGCTGCCTGCTTTTCTGCATCCTGCTCCCACCGCCTAGTTTTTTCTAAAAGCTTAGCTGGAGGACGACTCACTTCAGTGAACATCAGAATAAAACCCTGCATACAATTAAATGTGTGTTACAGTGCTCTTAGCTAGGCAGAGTGGTAGGGCTGGGTAGCTTTTGGATTAATTCCACTCTCTGTTTATCAGGAGTCTGGCCTTCAATACTTAGCATTGCTCCTAAATACTTTACCTCTTGTTGCACTAATTGAACCCTTTGTCTGTTGACTTTCCATCCTTCCTCCTGGATTGCAGCCAAAACTTCCTGTCTGCTGACACACTTGTTCTCCAGGATTCCTTCAATTCAGGTGTGATCCACATAAAATGCTATGTGCTTCCTGGACCTGCAGGCTAATTTCCCCCACATTCAGGTGACGTGTACGTGACAGATGCCAGGAACTTGTGAATTCTTTGAGGAACTCATGTGAAACAATTTTGTTTCTCCTGAAATGTAAACCCAAACTTTTACCAACATTCTCTGCTAAAGGGCTAAAGAAAAATGCATTTGCTAGATTTATGACTGTAAACCACTTAGCTCCTTGTACCATTGCAGCCGTAATTTCTGGCATTTTAACAAGAAGAGGTGATGTTTGCAGAGTTACAGCATTTAATGCTCTGAAATCCAGTCAGATGCATCTTCCTATCTGCCTTTAATACCAGCCATACAGGGGAATTACACACACTGGGTCATTGCACTGGCACTCCTTGATCCACCAGGCTATTAATAGTGGACAACAACCCTTTCTGGGCTTCGCTTGGGCACTTACATCGTTTCTGCAGTCTTGGATCAAGCCCTGTTTTTAACGCAAAGGCATTAATCTTTCCATACTCCAACTTATTTCAAGCTTATACTTGGAGAAAGGTAACTCACCCTCATCCTGAGGTGTTCTGAGTATTTCAGGAACCTTTACATCATTCTGTAGGTAAGATATAAATATGAGTCCTTCTGTTTCTGTATTATTCTTCCACAGTTAGTCAGATCTAAAGCAACCTATTTTGTTTAAGGAACAGGCTGCTGAAAAGCCCATTTTTTATCCTGCACGTGATGCTGAATACAAGAAAACTCAGCTGCGCTCTACAGTAAGCAGAGTGCACTGAGAGTGGGTGTTGGAGCAGAGCTGATGCACTCCCTGCACCACAGGAGATCACTGTACACTTTTGTCTGTATGGTGTACCTTGTAGGCACCCACACTCTTGCAAAACAGCAATTTAAATAGTCACTGAAACACCAGAATCTAATAAGAGTTTGGGCTCCCAGTATCTTGTTTTTCATTGCTATTGTACAGTTCTGCCAATTTATGCATTAAGACACTAATGGGTTTTATATTCCAGCTAGCTATATCTTCTCCCAGGCTCTCTTGTTCCTTCCAAACACTGTTTCATGTCTACTTCAAATGCCATTTCCAAGACTTATCCTGCCCAGACAAAGTACCCTCTGCCTTCCCATGGGCAGTGTGCCACACACTGCAGCACTGTAAAGGTCTTTCTCTTCCTCCAGAGCTTAGTGTTTGTTTGCTCTCAGGACTCTGATTAGGGGAAGTTATTATTAGTACCAATTGCTTTGATTAGATTTGTTTCTTGTGCCTTTTCTTTCCAGAGAGTCCTTCCAGCTCTCCTGGCATGTCCCTCCACCCCTGCCCCTCATTTATGTTCGCATAGTTCCCAGGTCTTGCAGTCATGCCTAACCTCTAACACTGCAATTCTGAATCCCAGTTCGTTATCAGCAGGACTTCAGTCTCTCCCAGCAATGATGCAGCAGCTATCCCAGAAGCCATTTTCTAGCAATACATGACTCCAGTCCCTCATCTGATTTTTTCTTCCAGCATAGATGCCAAATCAGTTCAAAATCTCGACTCTCATCACAACTGCAGCCTATTCTCTCTCCCCACTGCAGGCTGGTGGAGCTCAGTGTCATGCAGAGTCCAGTCAGTGGGCATTCAGCCAGCTTTAGCTCCAGGATTTTCATCTGAATTGGTCTAACTGGGCTGATCGCCTAAACCCACACAAATATCCCTATGAAAAATCCCAATTCCATAGTGAAAGCCCAGTCTTGAGTGGTAACCAACTCCATTTAAAAGCGAGTTTTTCAGTGTTCTGTCTCTCATGCTGGTCCCCATCTCCCTGAATTAATAATATTCTTTGTCATGATGGGATCCTCCTTGCCTCTATGCTTGTATGCCTGTATGCAAAGAAGCATAAGTTTCCAAGGTATGACCTGGGTGAAATGGGATCATTCTAAATGTGTCCATCCCAGCCATCAAGGTCACGATTCCCCCTCCAGTTTGTACTGAAGTCAATATACCCAGTTTAGCTGACAACTTCTGTATATTTTTCTCACTCCCTTACTGGAGTCTCAGAATTCAAGTGTTCTTGTTCACCTTACGGTTTGATTTCTATTCCTGCTCTGCTCAGACTCTCACAGCCTCACTATCACGGACGTGACTGCCGGGTTACGAACAATCTGCCACAAGTAAAATGCAGTCAATGCATTTAGACACCCCTTTTCCTGCCAGCACAGAGCAGAATAAAAATGGCTTGGCTAATCTCTCTTTTACTAAACAAAACTGAAGACACTGACAATTGCTAGCACTGCCTTTGGTCCAGGCAACTTTAGCCCATTTATATGTGCATTAACACATGCAAATGCCAAAGCCAGGGGAAGACCAAGCCTGACAGTGGTGAGTCCATGTTCAGATCCCTGGATGGTAGGTGGCATCTTCTGGCTACTAGTGAGGACTGTGGTGCTCGTGCACTATTACATCCTCGTTTTTTCTTTACATCATCTAGATTCAAAGGAACACACTCCTGATCTGCCAGTCCAAACCACTTTTTTTCCTAGGGTTAGATTTGCAAATACAGCAGTGGGCATGTGACTGCATTATGTACATCTAAATGATCATTCTGTGAAACAGAATCTAGTTTCCAACAGTTTTCCAGCCTACTTGCTTCAGATCTACCTACTTACTTCGGGCTGGCCAGAGATCCATTGTGTGGCTAAGGTATTCACGGTAAGTTGTTCTGTAGCCAATGTCATTCTCTGCATCATGACCCTTCTCACGAATGACCTCCTCACCTGGCCTCTGTAAGCTTCCTTGCTCATCCAAGCTGCACAATTCCTTCAAAAACATGCTACTGAACACATGAAACATCAGAAAATAGGTCTTCCTGCCCTTCCATGGCATAGCCCAAGGGCCACATTGCCCTTCTTCATGTGTCAGACAGGGTCTGGTGGCCAAAGGACCGTGCAGAGGAACAGCTGCCTGCAAGGGCTTGCCTCCCCCATGGTAGTCCTCTTGCAGGCAGGGGGTCCCCGATGGGACTCATTTCTCTGCAAGCCTCCACGAGAAAGTTGTGATCTGTCAGGCTACACTGTGGCAGCAATGCTGCTTGTGTAGTGAAGGACCCTGTGATTTGTGGTGTTGTAAAAGCAGAAAAACTCCATCATTGCCTTTTATATATAATTGAAAACACAATAATTGACTGCAGTGTCAACTGAAAAAGGCAGGCAGCACCCTTGGAAATACACGCACACGTCCGCATGCACACGCGCACACACAGCCTCCTGCTGCCAGCTAGGCAGTGCTGCGTGACTTGTCTTAATAGAAGGCTTAAAATAAATCAGAATTATTTCCAGATTAAAGGGAAAAAAAAAAATTCCTGTGAGATGTTTCAGTCTAAGCACAAAGAACACAAAGAGAGCAGTCTCTTTGCCAGTCAGGACAGCATTTTCTTTCCTCTGGTCCTTTGCTCTCTGCCCTCCTGGTCCCACAACCTGTCTTAACCTCTTTTTTCTGTCTGATGCAGGTGAACACATGACACTGTAAAGCTCCGGCATCCACACCGGTGCATCTGTGAGCACGTTATGTGTCTCCCAGACTTTCCCTTTTCATCTTCTTGACAGAGGTCTCAGCCAAGTTCCCCGGACCAATATGGTTCCTTCCTAAACTCAGCTTCAGCAGCTTAAAATACCCACTGACAGCCAAGTATCACTGACACCCACTGACAGTATCCAAGACACAAACTCTGTACTTCCTGGTGTCACCTGTCCAGGCCCTAACCCTACAGAGCCTTTGGCCATGGCCATGCCCTCTGGCAGAGTTCACAGCGAGGGATGAGGCATACATTGGAGTGCTGTCTCTATCTTTGCCAGCTCAAGGGTCCCAAATGCCCAGAACGTCTGATGCAGCTGGTGCTCCCATCTCGGATGCACACTGCTGGCATTTCAGAGCAACATGAAATGGTTTTCCCCAGTGGTTGGGGAGCCACTGCAGGCAATTCTCTAGTTTCAGTGTCAAAACACGTGGGGATCTTGTATGATTTACTTGATGCTTTCACTGGGGGAAAAGCCTGGAGGACATGCTGCATGGTAGTATCTAGCATGGCATATGAGTAACAGGGCATTGGAGGAGATACAAAGGTTGAGAGAAGAGGGACGAAGGCTGAAAGAAAAGCAGAAAACCCTCCCCAAACCCCAGCAACACTCCCCACTTCAGCTATTTACATTAGGAGAACTTTTTGGGTTTGACTTCTCAGGTGTGCCATTTTGTTTACCTTGGGTGCTTTTAGGGCAAGTTATAGAAACAGGACAGTTTACTTCACT
Organism: Eurypyga helias; assembly: GCF_000690775.1. Classification (NCBI taxonomy): domain Eukaryota; kingdom Metazoa; phylum Chordata; class Aves; order Eurypygiformes; family Eurypygidae; genus Eurypyga; species Eurypyga helias. The sequence goes on from NW_010253514.1 coordinate 110,819, forward strand.
CTCATTTTCAGACAGTTTCACTTTCAGCTTCTTCTGCACAAAAAACATGCCACAATTTGGGGGTTTCAAAGGCTACAGGAAAATATTGATTTCCTCACAATAACACTAAAACAGTTCGACCCAACATTTTCTGAAGGCTTTTACAAAACATACATTTGAGGGACAAGTTTGACTTGACAGACTTCTTTTAAAGAGAGCTGCCTTTTCTTGCAGCTGCAGTAGAGCTGTTATTTACTGCCTTTTTTTTTTTTTACAGAAAGAGAATAGTTGATGCTAGAAATTTCTTTTACTCAGGTAAATAGCTCCGAAGTTTCAGATTATCTGGCTGTGTGAAAAGCTGCACTGTAATGCAAGAAAAATTTTAATTATTCAGTTAATTAAAAAAAGTCTTAATTATAATATAGAATAATTAATTTCTTTTGATACTTACAACTCAGCCACTCCCTTGTATACCTCAGGGGTCCATAAGTCTTAGTGAATATAACAATGGGAATTGCTTCTTAGAAAAGCCAGCTTTCTCCGAGGCTTTTCTTAGCTTGGCAATAGTTCTGTATATGAGAATAGGGACTGATGGCCAATAGTGTAGCTGGAGATTCCTGAGCCATCAGATCTCAAATGCAGAAGGTCATATGCCAACTCTACTATCAAAAGTATTTCCAAAAAAAGACACCAAAGTATCACGAACTGCGATACTACAAATGCACTACTGCACTACGCGAACTGCAGCTCATCTCATCTTGCCATCACAGCCCCAATCACAGCCCCCTGTGGGGTACCACTGGACTAGGAACTCCAGAGCCAGTCTTGCTTTAAACCCCTCTGTCCCATGATCTCATCACAGACTTCCAGTCTGTTTCTGCTTTGAGAACCTACTCTGTCTCATCCAGCCAACTGTCACTCCAGGAGCAGAGCTGCTCCTCTACCACACTCTACCAGCTTTAATGTACCTTCTGCCAGAGCTGCGTTCACGGGGACACTGGAGATCACAGCTAACCCCTGCAGAGATGAGTAACTGAGACAGACACACCACGTCAGGAGACTCCAAGATGGGAAGGAGGCTTACGCTTCCCCTCAGAGCCATTGCAGGGACCTTTTTCCTCATTTTATGCCATTTGCCTCAACTACAGAGCCCCAATCAGTTTAATTCAAGGGAAGAGTTCTTAGCTTCTGTCCTCTCCATCTCATTGAGCCCAGTGAGCTGGGCAGTGATTGCTGTCGCCAGCTGCTCTGACATTCTGGGGCTTAGCTGCTCCTCTTAGCCAGGGAAATGGTTAGCTATGAAAGACATGGGATTTACTTGCACCCTAGTCCCTCAAGTCCAAAAGCATATGGAGTGTCATTCTGGGAGGTGAAAAGCTAACAGATACCCTAAAGACAGCTGGGAAATATTAAGTTTACTCAGATGCTACCAACTTAGAGAGTAAGGGGTGGGAGAAGGCAGTGCAGGGTGTCTGGGTGTGCCAAGAAAGGTGTCATTTCTTCAGGCATTTGCATTTGTCCAAAGTTAGCCAATAGAAAGGACTTGATTTGGTGAAGGCCTTTAAACAATTGCTCTCTGAGTTCAATATCCGCTAAGCTATTAACTCCGGCATTCAATACACCCTCACTCTCATGTGTTCTCCCTTTCCAGATCCGAACACCAGTGTAAAGCAGCCACTGGGAAGTGTGGCGTGCCCAGGGAGAGCCTGCTGACACAAAGGCAGCAGATACTGAAGGTCTGTGCTATGCGGTCTCTTTCCTTCCCAAAAGCATTTTAAAAGGATAGATTTCAGAAACCTTTTGAGAGTCCGGGCGCAGCATCTTAGCCTTAGACATTGTGACACTCTAGCATCACTTCTATCTGTCTGCTTCCTACCACACATCATGTAATAGGATCCTTACCCACCTCTCCATCCTCTCTTGGAGGCTTCTGGAGATCAAGGCAGGACAATAACACAACACAGAGCCATGCATACTCTCGGTGGAGATGATAAGTAATATTGCTCATAAAGAACAATATGTTTGCCCCATTTCTACTCCTAGTGGAACACTAATTCGCAGTGAGAGCAATTGTGGCATCTTGTTTCTTGCTCCAGCCTCTAAATCTCCTCTCCACTCATTCATGTGTCATAGATAAGAGCTGCATTTACATCCCATCAGTCACACCCTGGTGCACAAGAAGGTGAAAACACTTTGCGCAGGTTAGTTAGTAATGCAAGACCCTTTCCCAGAACACTAAACTCCTTTCTGACATCTTTGATGGCAAAATAGGAAAAGGAAAATTCAATTACATTTCAAACCGCTAATAAAATTCACTTATCTTTCCCCTTTTGGTATTTTTAAAATATACCTGCATTTGCTACTTTTACTGGATCTTCTCCCTCTTACAATTCAGTAAACCTTGTGTGCATCCTCACTCATTTCCTTCTCTGTGAAGAATTAGAAAGAATTAATAAGCTGGGATATTTGAATAAAATCCTTTTTATTTCATGGCCTGATTTTACTTTCATAAACTCTGCATTTATAGCAACCTCATAAATTACCAACGTATATGGAAAATAAATACTCCTTGTCTCTCCTACTACGCCTGCAGACTTAGGAAACAGATCTCTCAAAATCACAGGAAAAGGAAAGGATATTTTCTTTTCGACTCATTCAACTGGAAATACAATTTTGAGAAAAGCAAAGCAGTGTTTCCCTTTCACTGTTTCCATTTCATTTGGGCTGATAAATGCCTCTGGGACATAGCATTTCTGGTTTCACCTCTTCCCAGCTGTCTGTCTTTCTCTCTTCCCTCCTCTCTATCTCTCTCTGTCTTCCCCCCTTTTTCACTTGGCCTAAAAATAAGAGGTGCCTGGCAGTTGCAGAGTGTTGGCTGTCACAGGGATTGTTGGTATATGACCTTCTGTCTGTAGTAGAAGAGGACTGGTTTCCTTTTGACAGGCGTTGAGCAAGCTGAGAAGTGGTTTGACTATCTTCACTGATGACAATAACCAAAGGATATTCCAGAGATGTCAAAGCCCTGTGGTTAGGTAGGCAGCCAGATGGGAATGATGGGACTTTATTACAAACAGTCCCATCCAAAAAAAGCCTGTTAAGACTTTGAAAGAGAAGAAAGCCACTGTGAATTCATGTCCTTCTTTGTGTTTCTGCTGCCAGCAAGGCACTGAATCAGTGTGAAAATTGAGCAAAAATTAATCTTTGCCTCATAATCCATTATTTAAAAGGGAACACTCACTCACTATAATTTTCAAGTCACTGCTATAGCAAAGTCATTCCGAAATCTGTAAGTCTGCCATAGGGCAAAAATAGCAATATAAGACTAGGTCTTGAGGTTTGCCAGAGTGCCAGACTCTTAATCTGCTTCCTGCATTTACCATTTGCAATTTTGTGTTGTAGTTAGAGCCTCCCCAAGGTCACCCCAAACATCTCAGAGTTCTTAACCGTCTGTGTCTGATTCCTAAAAATTAACATGGAGGTGGAGAGAGAAAGATTGACTCGCTCATTAGGGTCACTCTCATTTACCAGGAAAACACATGTGGGCCAGCTGTGCTGGGAGCAGAGCCCTGGGCAGCCACAGCGGCGAACCAAAAGCCTCCGGACCTGATAGCTAAACCCTCGGCCACACCACACCTCTGTCACCGAAGTGTTTGGCTGCAAACTCCCTGCTGACACCCACAAGGAAGCGATGGGTGAGCTGGGGTCACTGCCCCGGCTTCCCCAGCATGCACCTCCGCTGCTCCCAAACCCGGTTGCAAGTGGAGATGTGGGACTCGAGACCTCTTTGCGCCTCCTGTAGCTTGAGCAGCCGTTGCGTCGGAGGGCCTCAGGCACAGAGTTTGTTTAGTCAAGGTTTCCATTCTGCACAGCTGTCACTTTAACTTCAATTTCTTAGTCTATACCACGCTTAAAATGAGCAGAGTTGTATAAGAGACAAACCACACAGCTGTGTTTCATTTGTCATACGACTGCCTGCTGTCCTCTGCTTTCTATGGGATTTTGGAGATCAGGAATAAGGTTGAGAGGATAAATCAAACAGAGAAACAGTCTCGTGGCTACGGGAACCAATCCCAGATCTTTAGGAAGGCTTGAACCAGGTCATTCAGTCATTATGGCAGTAAAATACATTTCTTGCTTATGCCTGTAGGTTGTGATGATGTTTGGCCTCCTGCTAGCTGTCTGCAGCCTGGGATGCCAGACTCTGCGGGGTCCGTAAGATTTAACATAACATAGACAACATTACTAACAACGAAATACGTATGTTACTGAGCACGACATGCGTTCACACAAATCTAACTCCTGCTATGACACAAGAAAGAACTAACAGGGAAATTCGTATTTTGTTTCTGCTTTTAGGAAAAAGAAAAGGCAACAAACAAACAATAATGGTAGACTATAAAGCAGCAATAAAAAGAATGGAGATTAAGCTATAGCATGCAGGCACTTTAAAAGAAATAAATAGCAAAAAACCTCTAAATTTGTTTCCACTGGGTCTGAAAAACAAATCCAGGACAAAAAAAAAAAAGCCACAAGCTGTCTAAAGAAAGGATATTATGGAAGGAAAAGAGTGATGAATACTTTGAGAATGTGTTAACTTTTAAACAGCTTGAATATTCAAATTGGAATAAAAATATTCCTTCAATTAAAAATTATTAAAATTAGCTCAAAGTATTTTTTGGTGTGTTCACTGCAAGAATTTAATAGGATCTAGTACTCAGCAAAGCTTTGAAGCAAAAATAACGTCTCAGGAGCTCATTACGCATTAAATCCTATCAAAAAGCAGGATCCCACTATGAAATTAACACAATTTGCAAATCATTATTGCAGGCTACTCCTTCCCCTGCTCTTTTGGTCACTTTTAACTCGCATTTGTGATGCTGTCAAAACCACCACCACCACCAAAACCCACTCACAGAAAAATGGGCATTGTATCTTGAAACATCCCGAGCTGCGAACAGCACGGTACAATGGTCACACACAACAATATACACGGGGGAAGCTGTCAGGAAAGCCGAGAAGTAGAAAGTGAAGTGAAGTGAATCAGGGGTTGTGGATCAAAATCTTGTTTAGGAACTTTTAATACGGTAGAAAATTTTGAACCTTGCACTTTCCCAGGCTTCTGTAAATGTAGTGGTGTAGTTTTCTGTTTTCACCCTGAGTCTTAGTGCGGCTGAATTAATTGGTTATTTTACAGGACATGTTCGCTCACAAGTATTCATGAAATATGAATCAGTGGACAAAGCCTCCTTTAATGAAATCCTGGTTCTTGTTTCCTCTTGTCTGAATTGGAGGAAGAGAAAAAAAGAACAATCAATACAGTCTGAAAAAGCTATTGCTCATTAAAATTCTAGGCTGTCAATACAGTATATGTCTATCACTTTGGAGGCCACTGAAGTGTTGGTGGTAATGGCATTTTACTACTGTATTTGTGAAAGTACTCGTGGTGTGTGCTAAAACTTAGCAGGTGTTGGCTGCCTTCAGTGTTTCTGGGGGCCAAAAGGAGGCGACAATTAAGGGAGAGTCATCAGTCTCCTTAACTGTCCTCGGTTAATGTGAAAACCAATGTAGCTGAGTTAGGGGATTCGTCTCCATAGAGCCCAGCTGTTATTTTTAATGCAGTATGTGGAATATTAAACTGTTTATCTTGTTATTGAAGCCATAAGAAGGCTCTTTCATGTCATCATTTCTATTTTATTTTGTTTAGAGTCCTTCATTAACTTTTCATATGAAAGATCTGTAATTTACATCTTCAAAGAACTTTCAAAATGTAAGTTTTAGGGACGACAAGTGCTGTATGTGTGCAGTTCTATTCTGATGGCAAAGTCAAATCACAAAAATACCATCAAGAATGTTTCTTTTCTTTTTTTATGTATGAGTAAAACACAGGGGATTTCTCTGGGGAAAAAGAATTATTCTGACTTGATAGTAATCGGCACAAACAGGAGGCTAAACCAGGACTGCTTCTGAAAGGCTAAAGGTGACCTTATGATCTATGGTCTGGAGTAAAAAGCCCTAAATTAATTAGAGGTAGTTTAAGACCAGGAACTTTCCGCATGTAAGTATTTGGTTTGCTTTGCAGTCTTAATTCTGAGCAGCCAAAACCCAAAACTAACCCCCTCAAACCTGCAGGAGGTTTCATTCCTCCCTGTTAGGTCAGGGAACATGGCCTGATTTTCGGACACCTGGGAGCAGAGAAAAACCCTGGCCAGTGTTGTTCAGCTTCATTTCTCTGTTATAGTGTTCAGTCCTGGTAAAAAGTGCAGCTTGGAAGACCATTTTACTGGGACATTTCATCAGCTACCACAGCAGGGTTCAGAACAAATCCTTGTCCCACGGAAGTCAGCACCAACATCCTGACCATCCGAAAATGTTTGTATTACTACCTCGAAGGGCAATAACCCCTCTCAGGTCAAGTCCCTTATTATAAATCAGTCGATCAATCCCCAGGATTGCTAGAGCATTCGGTTTCATTTTGTGATGGCAAAGCAATTAAAAGTGCGGCCCTAAACAAATTAGATTTTGTATGTTTGGTTTTACAAACACTCAGAAAGGGGTCAGATCTTTTATCACTGTTGTCAAGGGGGAGGGAGAGAATCCATCAAGTCACACAGAACTAATTTACACCAGTTAGTGAAAAAAACTGAAGCTATAAATGGTAATCCAAGTAGAAGGTTTCTTTCAGTACAGAAATGCACTAGATTCTACAGAAGGCTGACAGATCCTGAATTGGTATTAGCTGAGGAATCAATAGAATTAGGGACACAGTGGAGAAAAGGGACCTCTAGCAGTGACTGGAAAATCCCTGGAATCAGGAGTTGTATGGCAATGTTTGCACAGGTAATCTGTTATCTCAAGGTGGTATTTTGTTATTGTGCCCCAGAGCTACACCACCAGGACTGCAGCTCTGGGATACTTTTGCTGCATTCCTCTGAAGGGTGGAGGCAGATGTGCCCATCTGTGCTCACCTGGCATCTCCCATGGCTTCTCCCTCAGTTCCCTTGCTCCTCTGATCCCATCCTGCTGTCTCTCTTGCCCACCTGGTGCTGAGACACAAGCAATGTCACGCTGAGTTGGGGTGGCACTGGTGCAGGGCTGGGTAACTCTGACAAGACTTGGAGACTGTATCCAAACCCTGGGTGATGCTAATGTGTATCTGGGTTAAATTTCCCCTTAATTTCCCCCAGCAAGTCCACCTAGGTTTGAGAGTGCAAACTGCTCAGGGTAGGGACTATCATTCACTGTGCCTTTACTCATCAAGGCACATGCCTAATGCCTTATCTTTAATGAAAGTCTCTGCATGTTCCTGTACTATAAATAATAATTTAAATATTGTATGTCTCAGCTCCAGTGGCTGAGGTTGAAGTGATCATTTTGGAAAGATGGAACAGCTCTCATCTAAAAATACGTATCTGAAAAACTATTCTGGAGGAAGCGAGACTTATAAATTGATAAATGAGTTGAAACTGGGATGGAGACTGTGATGACAGGAAAAATTCAGCTCTCAGAGAGGAAACTAAAGAAAAGTATGAATGGTTATAAGACTTTTATTGTTTAAAATTAAGGATTTGAAGCATAGCAATGTAACAACTGGGAAACTGGCATTCTGAAAATGCTGACCTAGATGAGGAGTTTTTGAATCCAAGAAACATCATTAAGGAGACTTTCCATTTAATGAAACTAAGCAGGAAAAATGGAAATGTTTTTTATGGAAATGTAACTTTGTAGGAGATTAGAGAAGCATGACAGAAACCCAAAATGAGGATTCAGAGGAAGCATATCTCAGCCAACTAAGTAGCTTTGATCCTAATTGATAGGATGCACATGTACGATTGCTCTCATTCCGGTTCCCTCCCATGAGCATCATGGCCAGGCACTAACCTGCAGCGAGCAGGAGTCCATCCCTCCATAGGCTCACACCGACTTGTGACGCCGCACACAGACTGCTGCCACTGGTGACAGGCCACTGCAAGAACAGTGTCAGGAATGAGGCCTTGGAGTTGTACAGTTACATACTTTTCATAAATAAGCAGCATTTTTTACCTTACGTTTTTCATGGACAAATATGAAATACCACACATGTTCTTCTGAGACTATATAACACTGAGTAAAAATATACCCCCCATATTTCCTTTAATAATATAGAAAAACTCTAGCACATTGTTTTTTTACATTCCATGTAAAGAGCAGAAAACATTTCCCATTTCCATTTGAATTTTATCACTTCACTAACACAAAAGACATGTACTTCTAAGCCTGACCCAACAAAGGTCTTCGAATTTTATAGTGCATGGACCAAATTAATTGCTTTATTAATGATTATGATAAACCCAGAGTTTTACTTCCTACTTATGAAAACCTATTTCTCTGACAGCTTTAAAAATGTAAACACGGAAGGCTCTGAGGTGAATGTACCCAGTGATCCTGGCTGTCCTGAGGGTGAAACCTGGGGGGAGGGAGGTTGCAGAGAGACTCAGAAGTAAAGAGGACAAGAACACACTGCAGACCACAGCAGAGCACGGCACAAAATCCACCTCTGTGGTCAGAATGAATGGACAACTTTTGTTTTCAAGACCAAAACACTCCCCACAGTTTAACTTGAAACCAATTACACACATGGAGGAGATAGTTATAGGGTGGTGAGTTGACAGAGATTCATTTGAAACACCCAGAAGTCAGAGATAAGGTATAGTACTCCACCAGGTGTTGATTCAGCCCTAAAAATCTTACAGCACCCACCAAAATGTCGATGAAACTTGGAACGTCATTGGAGTGGTGAGCACAAACTGCAGAAGACCATTTTATTGACTAGCACACCAGCAAACAGAGAGAAAGAGTGAGCAGATGATGGAGAGCTTGAACAGCTTAAGCTGATCTGCGGAGGTATAGAATTAATTGCTGCATTGGCATTAAGGTATAGAGGGCTGTGCACTTTTGGAATGGTTAAACGTCTGTATTTACCCTGGTTTGCAGTTCAAGGCAGGAGACTTTTATGCTGACAGAATGCAGGCTGGAGAGGGAAAAGAAGGCTGATTGAAAGGAAAGAATCAAGCCCGTGAAAGTGAATAACAGAGGAGCAGACAGTAATTGTTGAAGGAGATTTGATAAACTGTTTCAGCGCAAGACAAGGAGCAGAGAGTCAAATATTGTGCTGCCACAAATGCCAAAAGTCAGAAAAAAAGAGTAGAAGTGATGCTTTTTTCCCTCTCAGAAAACACCTAACAGAGGCCATATGAGAGAGAAGAACCAAGAGTGAAGATTTAAGGTGTGTTAAAAATTACTTTTAAAGAAAGCAATTTTTTTTTCTGCTTAATTTAATTGGTGAATCAGGAAGATCTATCATAGAATATTTGAGGTCAGGGAGGAGGATTATGAAATGAAGTACAGGGAAGAGCAAGTTTCCTACAGAAGCCCTTTGTAAGAAGAAAGGCCAAGAAATAAAAGATTGGGAAGGGTTGGGCAAGAAGTTTTTGCATGCTCTAAAAACATGGCCAAAAGTCAGCCTCGAGGAGCTAACAAAATAATGAAAAAAAGAGGAGATAAGAAACTACAGCTAAATGAATCCAGATTGGATGAGATACCTTTGTTATCTGGATGCCACGGCGGGAGGAACCAAGAAGGAAGATGGTTTGATGGATGCCATGACTTTCAGAGACCAACCCTGGTTGTTGGGTGCCATTACAACTGCAGCAGCAGGTCTGGAAAGGCAGAAGGATGTACCAGCAGTCTCCCTGCCATGAGGGCTGGTACCTGAGGAAATGACGACAATTTAGGTAATCTAGGTTCTGAAGGATGAAGTCAGCAACAGTGCTGATTTATTTAATTAAACAGTTAAAAAGTGGTTTGACCTATTACTTTTTCCATTTCTGCGTGCTCTTCTGAAAAAGAACATGAAGCAAAGAGCTTGTTCTGCAGTCTCAGAGATCTGGGCCCACGGTGCATACACACATGTATTCCCTCCATCGTCAGGGTTTACGTGACCATGCTCTAAGAGAGTAGGCTGTGGGCCTGAGCTGCAAGTTTGCCGTTACGCATGACTGCAGGTTCAGTTTGCGCTTTCATTTTACCAGTTGCTGGATCTTAGTCTAGAACTGTAGCTATCCTGCAGGTCCAGACATCATCCTTGTGGGCTGGCACTGAATGGGGATCGCTGAGGCTCCCTTTGAAGGACCATTGTTGGCCTTCCCAACCGCACTGAACTCCCTGTGTCCGCAGATTAGACAAGATCTTAGAGCTGGAATGAGCTCAAATGTAAAATAATGCAGTTGGCACCTTCCCAGGGAAAGATGAATCTCTTTAAGGCTGGCTTTACAGCCAAGCGTGCCTGTCCTGCATTCTCCCCCATCCCAAATTCTTAACGCTGGAAAGGCCCAGATCATATATAGCTCTGGATAATCCCATGCCTTGGCAAAGGTAGAGTAACACTAGCAAGGAAGACAGGATTAAGAAAGAGTTGTTTTCTCTTTTAGAGTACGGATCACCTTTAAAAGGAGAAAATCAGCTGCAGGAAGAATCTCAGGAATGTAATGAAGCAGGAGCCTTGCACCTCCCAGCATGTGTGAAACACAAGCAAGTGTAAAAGCAATCACAGAATAAAGTTTGTCTCTTCTCAGTTTGACTGGCCTAAGGGAGACAATAGCAGGATTAAAAAGAATAATAATAACAATCAGCCTATGGGAGTAATTTTTAATAAAAGTACTCAGCTCTGGAGGAAGCTCTGGCCTGTACCTGTCTGTATGGAGGCTCCCAGGAGGGCAGCTGCTGCTGCTCTGTAATCAAAAGGAGCTGTGGCAGGGACACAGGAGAGTACATCATCAACATCAGTCTAGGAGAGGCGGGAAAGGGGAAGGTATGGTCTCAGCCGTGAACGTGCTATGTGGGTTTCAGTGGGGTAGAACTTCATGTGCATGAGGGGCTGATACAAGTACTGACAGCATATAGATGCTCTCAAAGGCATGAACGGTGTGGTAGGGATTATTTTAAGGATTGCTAATGAACTCGGCTTTCAGATAAGTCAAGTAAAATATGTAAAATATTCACGACAAGGGTGAATGTCTGAAAAATCAGGATTAGACACCACTGGGAAAACACAGCTGCACCTGAGACTGCAGAACTGCAGAAAGGGGCCATCAGACACCCTGCAGTTGCCTTGCTAGGCTGTGGCAGGCTTACATGACAAAAAGGAGCACTGAGCCAACACCAGCAGTATATATGCCACAGTGGGGGAATCATATCACTTCTGTGTCTCATTTTGCCAATCTAATAATGGATCTAATCATATTTACCCACCTTACAATAGCACAGTGAAACTTAATGGGGTGCTTTGAATTCTTGGACAATACCCCCTATAGAATTACAAAATTATAGCAGAGTCCTTCTCAAAGATCCTACAGTGTTTTATCTTACTGCAACTGCCATGGTAACTCACTGCCCAGAAAAGCTTTGATAAAAATCTCAGTTGTCTGTTGCACATCTGCTTCCAGATCAATGCTAACCCTGAGTGCCCGTTATTGTGATCAGACACACCGTTTATGTGATGCTTTTTGATGAATGCCCTAACAGAGCTCCTACCAGATCCCTGTCTATGGGCATTTCATAACAGCAAATAGATTTACATCCCCAAAACACAACTGATGAATTAGTGTGACTCCAGGGCTGATGGGCAAAAGAAACTTAAGTGACACAAATGAGCAAGTGCAAAAATGGCCCCAAACCAGGTACGGTAATTAGGGATTGTTATTTACTTCCCTATGCAGGAAAAATTTACCAAGCAGTTGTCACAACTGACCAATGTCACAAGCATGCATTCCTCTTTCCAGCTGTTGAATATGCCATGGCAAACACTAGGTCCTGCCTTTTAAAACTTCTTTTTGATACTCATTTTTTGGACATTCAACCAGTATGTGCCAACACCTCCATGACCTAACCTTCCTTAAAGGAAAATAATGACAAAATGGCAGGAACAGAAAAACCTGACCCTTTGTGTAAGCCTCCTGCATTTCTGGAAATGCTATCAGTCAGTTTGTTCTTCATTCCTCGAAGATGGCAAAAGTGCAAATGAAATTTCCTTCAACTTTGCTCTAGAACAGGGGTAACCTCCAAGTCTGTAACCTGTTTTCTGTGGGATAGGTTTTCCTGTTACATTAGCCTATAGTGTCAGCCCCTTCATAAGGGGCTGAAAAAAGAGAATTTTGCACCACTGCCCTAAAACTCAGCAGAAAAAGGGAAAGATCCTAATTGGCACAAAGCTCTGGATAGAGTTGCCACCAGACAGACAAACTGGCCTTTAGAAGCGAATTACCTTCATGAGATGAGAGGTCAGCACAGTGGCAGGGGTTAGGGCAGCCCAGGAAGGCAGCCACCTCAGCCATGACGACCTGCTCAGACCCCAACCTTCGAGTACCCCGTGTGACAGGAGGGGCCGTGGTGGTGATGGAGTGGGACACTTTGCTCTGGGTGACATCAACAGGCAAGGAAGAGAGGGCTTTTCACAGGGTACAGAACAAGTCTTCACAGAAACGGCGTTTTCTTCCCACATAAAAGCTGCTAATACTCTCCACTGAAACACACTTTGAGACAAACTAGCAAAAAGCTCTATTTTAGATAAAGCCAGTAAAGTTTGTTTCAAGTGCTCACAGATCTTGAGAAATCTAAAAAGCCACCTTCCCCAGTCTCCTGCATGTGGAGAGGCTGCTGCAAGGCGGCAGGTACGGCACCGCCGCTTGGCACACCGGCTGCAGGAGGGCTTTGCTCTGCTCCTCAGAGCCACCCAGCCTCCATCCCAGGCAACAGGACTGCTCGTGGAAATCCTGCTTAGCATGAGCAAAGGGCTGTGGCATCTGGGCCTTGGCCTTCAGCGGAGAGCCTGGCACACAGGATTAAAAATCCTGGCTGGCTGAGCAGACAACACCTGCTACTGCATCCTGATAAGCTGGGCTACACAAGGACAATTATAAATGTCTCCAAGACATGTTAGAATACATGTTTTAATTTAATCAGAGAGAACAAAAAAACACATTAATCACTGCTCTCTTAACAGCAAAGATGTCCAGATATTTGCCAAGATATCAGCATATTTCCTGAACACATCAGGTACAAAAGGACAACAACAACAAAAAATTACAGTCTTACAGGGGTAGGTACAAGGCCAAATTCCACCTTGTGTTATGCTGAGCAGTTGCCAGCATAGACAGCTGGGGGAAAGGAGAAGCCTGGCAAGGCTGCTGGGAAGGTGAGTGATGATGGTCTCAGACCTTTAGCTTTGTTCATAGCAAAACGACCAAGTGCTTTGACACTCCTTTACTCGAGCACACCTAACCTCAGAGGACCTTTGCAGTAAGTGTTGTCTCTCTGATTCTTCTGTATGGTAAAACGAAAATTAACAGGAAAACATTCACAGAAATGACAATTGAACGCTGATGTACCAATCACAGGGCTGATCAAGGAGCTTTCTGATGCATGATGGAATGATCAAGGAGTTCTCTGATGTCGGAGCTGAGGTATATCCTTGCCTTACCATTCACAGGAGAGAAAAAAGCTCTCATCGTAATAAATTTCTTTTTTTTTTGCATTCTGTGCTATGCTTTAATCACTAGTTGCCCCTTTAGAACACCCACCATTTGTTTTTAATGAGCCCACCTTCAGGCTTGTTCTTGATTCTGCTGATGAGCTTTTACGGGGGAAACTGAGTCAGTAGCTGCCTGTTTGCCTTGAGCAGATGCATTTAGGTTGGAAGCTAAACTGTGTATTGACTGGGAATGTATCAGCAGGTGCTGGTGCCCAGGGGCAGCTTAGGGTGCTCTCTATGAATAACTGAGCATAAAGCATCTTGTCAAGTCTTCAGTAAAGGAAAGAAGCAATAATTAAGAGACCTAAACACCACCAAGTTAACACAGCTAAAGAGCCCAAAGGGAATGCTGGGATTCCAATGTTCCAATAACCCATGCAGAAAGAAGAAAGATCAGGATTACTTTTAAATCCTAAAACCCAAATATCTCTGAAAATTGCATTGGTGGGTCCTACAAGAAAGGATCTTTAAGAAAGTCTGCTCTATTATCTCCAAGAGCTAATGTCTCTTCTGCCAACCAGTGTCATGCTTCTGGCAAGACCTGTATGCCCTGACCACAGGATGTAAAACCAGGCACCGGCAAAAACGTGCCGAGTGGAACAGTGTGGGCGAGCACCTCGACAGGGTTTTGCTGCATAACTCCCTGTAGGAAGTTAAACTCCTCAAACTGAGCTTCTTATGACATGAGGTCTTTCTTCTTGCTGTTGTTATTTTTCCTCTTTTAAATTAACGCATGCAGCTGAGTTTGGAGGAGCAGAGTGGTGGGTAAAGAGACACTAAGTAATAATCATCTTTCCTAACTGTCAAAGGATTGTTTTTGTTAATGTAAAATGCAGACAATTTATTGACAGAGATATGCTGTAGAGGGATGATTTTGCTTTACTTTCATAGGCAAAAAAAAAGTACACAGATAAGTTAGACGGATGGACTGGTTTGATGTCAAATGGACAGCAAGTCATAATGATACGTTAACTGAGAGGCTCAACTGGATCGACAGCGGAGAACGTTTGGCGGTAAGAGATAAGTGATAATGATCTCCATCATGCATTTCTACACCTCATTTTATTCCAAATGAATCTTAATATAACAAGGGGTTCTTTCCTTTTCCCTTCTTACTGCAGACTACACTTCTACACTTCATCTGGGGAGAGGGGGAGCAGGGAGGCGAGGGGCTTACAAGTTTAGCTCAGCTATATAGGGAGAAGCACTGAGAGGCGAACGAAGGTGCCAGAGGCTGTGCTTTGATAGGCACACCTAGATGCCATTCCTGAACTAAGGCCTGGGAGATGTCCAGCTGAAGTCAGGGAGACTGTTCATGTGAGAAATGATGAGAAGGATTCGATCTAGCTGGAACACACTGATAGCACAGCATTTCTGAAGTATTTTCCTGAGCCTTGGAGTTGGTCATCCCTTGCTTGGGTGACTTAATAGAATTACTAGAAATGTAAATTCTAACAGGATCAAGATTACCCAATGTTTCCTTCAAGGTAAATTCAGAAATTTAACATGTGTTTTTTCTTCTTCTGACTAGCCTCACGTAGAAACAAAGAACAACCTCCGCAAGGGTTTATTTGGAGACACTACTTTACAGGCACCCAGCACATGTGATGCAGTTGTGCTGGGGCACATGTTAGCACTATCCAAGTTCATCTGACAGGAACTAGAAAATGTCTTTTCCATTTGAAACCACAAGGGAATTTAAAGAGAGAAAAGAAAAAGTACAGAAGAAAGTGCAGGCAGTACAAAATCAATTTAACTGTGGGATTTTGACACTTCACAATAACCTTAGCTTATTTAACACATTGTTATTCATTAATTTTCTTTTTTTAGTCTATAGGTTGGCAAATGAATGCGCTAAATGAATGTCTATTGCTTAGTCATATTTGAACAAATAAGCTACGATTTTTTCCATTTCACTTCCTACAAAAAACAGGTGAGGAAAACACTGGAAATATGATCACACAAAAAGCCTGATGTATGTTTTTGCATATTTCTTTTCCTGAATGGGAGTTTATTGGGACAACCGCTTTTGAAACTGCAGCCAGATATGTAATGATAGTATGTGCTCCAAAGCTTGCTTTCTGCGTTGTTTGAAAGACTGCATATTTGCTATCACAGAGAAAAACATCACCTACTGAATCACAGAGATGATTCTTCAGCAGCCCAGCTATTTCCTAGAAGCCACCCATCCGAGTAACCTGGACTAACTCTCCTTACCTTACGTAAGCTGGCAAAATCATAGTGGAAGGTGGTTGCAGGATGTAGAAAAGCTATGGGAGAAAACATTTCTTTATCAGGAAGGAGATGAAGTGTCCACATAGCTCTTCGGTCTCTTTGGCCTTTGTTTCTGCAAAAAGGGAAACTGGTAGCTCATGACAAATATCACTGCCTTAAGATGAATATGGAATTACAGGAGAGCACAGAATGGTACTTGTTTATTGAAAAGCCTTGTAAAACGAATAGAAACTAGCATCCAGAGGCTTTTGCAAGTCATACCATTATGTCTGGAGGCCGTACAGTGGTGTGCCGGCTACTGGCTCATTTCAGTGGTGTGCTAGCACACCTGGACACAGCCTCCAGAGAAGGCAGCTGGGCTCCAAGCTTGTAACTAAACTTCCCAACTTGTCAATCAAATATGGAGGTACGAACTAAAATATAAGTACTTAATATTAGAAGGAGTAGGGGGATGATCTTAGAAGTATCAGGTGGAAATCTCTATTTTAGAGGTAGATTTTACTGTTCCCCCAAACCAGACTGTTAATGGAAGGGAAGAAAATAAAGCAGTTCTTCTGCAAAAGCCAGGGACAAACAACAGATAGGGCCACGAGCCTGTACGCTGCCTAGCTACAACTTAACAATTTCTTAGCTGTGTTAGTGCTTCCAGGATTACAAATAATCACCTTGTGAGGCTATGTAAGCAGTCACTGCTACCTTCATTTCTTTCTTTCTCCATTGTTTTCATTTCATAGCTTTCCTTCATTTGAGAGAGCTGCAAGCCTCTGCTCCTACTGTCATTCAAGATGAGGGTATATTCTGGGAGCCACTCCTGACTCCAACTGGTATTTAAGCACAACTCTCAGGAAGTTTCTCCACACAGCTACCAGAAAAGCAAGCTCTGTGTTTCCTACAGGCTCTCCACCAGCAGCGCAGGGTGTTGACAGCAATCGAACAAGCAGCAGCTGTGCTTGCAACAGCCACAGCGAGGAACCAGCGTCCGAGGATGTCAGAGAGCATCAGAGATGTCAGCAGGCTCCTGCCAGCACCTTTCCCTTCAAACCCTTGCTTTGTACTTCCTATATTTTAAGGGTATGTCTGTGCATGGGAAGGAAGAAAAGAGGTGGGAAGATGTGCTTTCTTTTCTGCTTGTCACACACGTAAAGCTATGGATCCACACATCATCTTACAGTCCTTACTGAGTCAACCAAAATCTTTCTGGTATATTCACATCAGTGCTTTCGAAAGGATTCTACTGGTAGCTTCCAAAACATGGGTCACCTGCATGGGAACTCCCCTGGGTGGAGGAACACGGTACCTGCTCCATTAATTTAGCCTGCAACAGAGTATTTAAGAATGGAGGCTGCAGTTTTCTCTGGGCTTTTCTCTCGGATTGTTGAGGTTAATACCTAGGCACTGTTAATGAGCAGGCTGAGCACTGCAGCTGCAGGAGAGGTGGGAAGGAAAAGGTCAGATGCTTGCTCTCATAGCAAAAGCATTTATCACGTGTGGAGCTGAACATAGAGATAGATAGATGCTGCCTTCTGAATTCCTTAATCTCTTTGAGGAGTTCATTACTAAAAGGACCTGTTTCCTGCTTCACGAGAAGCTCAGCAATACAGGAGATTTTGTTCTCCTAGCTTTCTGTTTCAGCCTCTCCTTACTGGAAAGTAAAACTCATCTCTCCATATTTCAAAGATGTTAGAAATCTGCTGTTGTATTCTTTAACTGGCAGCTCATCATCACCCTTCTCTCACATCACCTGATCCAGTGAGCTTGAAAACTGCTTGCTGCCCTGCCATACATCATCTGCCCAACCTGGCTGTACTCTCTTTTGGTATTAAGAAGCCTGCCAGAAACCTCCAAGAGTAACAGGCATGAGCTCCCCACCCCTAGAAGCAGGGGACACTTGGGTCTGACAGCATCCCTGATGTACCAATCCCTATTTCCTTTTCCATGTATTAAGTTCCATGAAGTCCTCGATTTCTACCCCTAATCATGGCCCCTGGAGTGCAGAAGAACAGGGAATAGATCCCCATTCTACCCCTAATCATTTCTACCTCCTAATCATGGAGTGCAGAAGAACAGGGAATAGAGGGCTACCACATTGGTTAGAGGGCTGGAGTACAGAATGTATGAGGAGAGGCAAGAAAGCATGGATGTGGCCAGTCTTAAAAAGAGAAGGGTGAGAGGATGTCATTGCTGTCCTCAGCTGCCTGATGGCAGGCTGCAGAGAAGTCAGAGCTGGACCGCCGGAGGTACACAGATGACAGGATGAGAAGCAGTGGACAAGAGTTGTAATAAAGGAAATTCTAGATGTTAGGAAAAAAACATCACCAGTCCAACATCAGACCAGGTACCCAGTGAGGTTGTGAAATCTCCATCCTAAGAGATATTCAGATCTTGACTAGACAGGTCACTGAGCAACCTGATTCAGCTGGCCCACCCTTAGCAAGGGATTCAGACATGATTTCCCGAGGTCCCTTCCAACATACACTACCATAAGAGTACACTGCTTTGTCAGAAGAGTCAGTGTTTCAGGTCGTGGTGGCGAGTGATGGCATACAGACTGGCTGCTCCATCCCAGTCCCAGCTAGTTCAACAATACATTAACTAGATCCATTACCTTGATATAAAACCTCCCATGGAAACTGCCCTGTCAGCACTGAGGGGCTGCAGAGCCTTTCAGAACTTTTTCTGCAGGGGTACCATGATTATGATCATAAGTTAGCAGTAATGATAATGGAGCTAACCATAATACCATTTCCAACTGAGGTAAGCTATGGATTTGTATAAAATACGTATCAAATTATTTCTAGATTTTTTAAGTTCAGAGCCAACAGGAGTTTTTTATTATAATGATTTTGTATTGACATAACAACGACTTTCAGCTAAGTGGTTAGGACTATATATTTCCCTCATGGCCTCCAAAAGCACTGTAAATTGAAATGTACATTAAAACCAGTCAATCTTTGTTTGCTATCAACATTGACTGTATTTTTATTAAAAAATCTCGTATCTTACAGCGACTGGACTACAATGAGGAGTCTTAACAAAGTGCTCATTTAAGTTTTAAGAAAACTTTATTTGACTAAACTCGTAGAAGCATCATTTTGCCCAACAAAAACGTAAAGATGATTGTTAATGTCTTCACAAAACCAATGACTTGATACAAAACACAGGACTAAAGAAAACAAGGATTCAAATACCCTATCCTGCACTGACCTGACCCATAAACGTCACCTGCAGCTGCTCCAGCACGCAAGCAGGGCAACCTGCTGTCTGCTGTGTCCTGGGGCATAGAAAGCTCTCTGTTCAAGTTCAAGCCATGTTCAAGGAGAACCCACATGTTCAGTCCTAACATGGTCATAACAGGACAAAGCTGGAGTTGGTAATGAAAAAATTCCCCTGGACCTTCAAAACTTCACTCAGGTAAAACAAAAAATAGTATCTTAAAACTATAGAGGGTGTATGGCAGGACTTGGCCGGGCCCCAAGGCCTGCCTCTTCTGCAAACAAAGGCTTCTGTGAAGAAGCGCTAGGTGTTAATTAATAAATAGTGTTGGTTTTTCTTTACCGATTATTCATTGATGCACCCGATACTCCTTTTTGATAAGCCAGTCTAAATGGGTAATAGCTTTTATCATAGCTGTGAGCAGGCGGAATCAAGTACACAGTGCCTTTCCTTTTAAGTTGTTTATCTTCTCCTGTTACAGAATTCTCTGCAGAGTTTGTTTGGAATTGCAATGAATTAAACACCTTATTTTTTATTATTATTATTTGTATTGTAGTAATGCCTAGAAATCCCGCTGTGGACAAGGGCTTTGCTGTTATGTGAATACAACTTTGAACACAGAAAAGGCTGCGTCCCAGAGAGTTTACCCTTGAGCTTTGTGATTGATTGCTTATACGTATTCCTTCCAAATGTTATCTCTGAGCGAGTGTTTTCTGTAATTTATGTCATATTCTATCTTCTGCCTTGTTTTGTGTCTGTATTTGGGGATGCAGTTTGCACAGAGTAGCTGAAAACATGAAGTTGTATTGCACAGGCTAGCAGACAAACTCCACACAGCTCTGAGCTCTCTGGAGAATGAAACTAAATTCAGGGTGGAAGAATGGAAGATTTTCTGACCATGCCAAATAAGTTCATGAGGTAAAGACCACAGAAAAAAAGCAAGATCCTTAACCAGTACATTGTAGCCAATTTGAAAAACACGATACACTGTCACATAACATGATCATTTCACTTTGTTTTCTTCAGGAAAAAAAGCAGAACCGGAACCCATCGTGGTAAACAGAGCAAGCAGATTGCTGGCCTTGGAGCAGTGAGCCTCCAGAGCACTGATTAAAGGCATCCACCCTCCAACACACACAACTCCTCCAAGAGCTAAAGATACAACGAATGCCCTCACAACCTATTAGCAAACTTTGTATTCTGAGCAAGAGAACCCCAGGCCCCAGCCCTGAAAGGTCATGAAATTTCTTAGGCTCAAACTAGACTTAATCAAGGTTTTCCCAAACCCGAACGCAGGAAAATAATGATCTGTAGGAGGAAAATCTAAAGAAATAACATAATTCTCCTGTTTTTTAGTCTCTGAGCATAGCTGCAAATGCTATGTGGCTCTGAAGGGGAAAACAACCCGAAATTCGGTTCTGGAGAAAGACGGTGGGGTTTGTTTCTGTGAGAGGGTGCCAAAGAACGAGCCAACACCCACGAAGCTGCACTTCAGTGATGTAGAAGGGTTTGAAAAAATTCTGAATTGGGTGCACTACTTTCAATGGCCAAGGGAGAACTCTGTCAGCCTAGCCTGCTTTATCCTATCTTTTGTTACTCTCACCAATTTTTTAAGTTAATCTCAAAGAAGCAACCTTGTCTTTGTTAAAACCAGAAAGGGTTTCTTTTCTTTTTCTTTGACTGCATATAGAACTCTCACACCAAACTGTCCTCTCACGTGTACGCTTTCTTGTGAAGAGAGAACACCTCTTCAAACACCTCCTAATTTGTCACTGGTGATATTTTCTGCAGCTTTTGTTAATGAAAAAGAATTAAAGTGGGCTCTATGGGCTAAACAGGGTTAGTTAGAAAGTTTGATGGCTTATGGAAGAAAACACGTCAAATGGCAAACCCAAGTTTACCACACACGTCTTTTGCCCTTCTTTCCCCTTTTTTAAATATTCAGATACATCCCACAAGGGCTATTAGTTGCAGAAAAAAAGTATTTGCTAATGATACAGCTTAAAAGCAAAAACAAAAAAATACAACTGCCTGCCTCAAAAATGCCCTCCTACACTTCATTTATAGCTTTTCAAAGTGAAGGATTTTTGAAATGTAAAGAATAACTGACAGGTTTATATCCATAATGCATTCCTCCCCAGGCACATTTACAGTCTATATAGTGTGTGGTATTTAAAAAAACTCCGAGGTATAAAACCAGTGACTTAAATACAAAATCACTTTTTGAGGCTAATGCAGTTTTATCAGTGGCAAGGATCCTATACTGTCTCTTCAACTGTGACCTATGCTTCACTTATATTAATTTGTTTGCTGGCCAGCCCTGCTTATCATGAATTTGGTGTTTGAGGTGAAGTTCTTTTTCAGACTCTTTTTACTGCCCCATTTGTCTTCATAGCACAGATTCTCTTTTCTCTCCGCTATTCCACTGACATCTTTGCTTGACTTCATGTTCTTCTATCCACCCCCCAGGCTATGGCTGCCTGCTTATTTATGCTGTCGGCTTAATTTCTTGATTGATATTCTCACATTCCCCCTGCTACTTACTTATTTACATCATCTGCTTGTTTCCAAGTCCTGCTTCTTTAAGATCACAATGCTATTTTATTTATGGAAGAGAATCACTGTTTTCCACAGCATGTTCTTTATGATTCTGCCACGACCTTCTACAGTACTAGTTAATCATCCCAAATATTTCTATGCTAAGAGTGCTGTGCTTTTCAGTCCTCTATGCCTCTCTAGTGGAATTCTTTACCTGGGGATACCTCAACAGCTGAAGTGGTGCATTTTTTTATTATACTCATTATTTAGCACCTAAACAGCACACGTTCTCTAGGTAAATAGAAGATAAGGTCCTTATGCTACGTGACTTGTGACCTATGGATCTGATTTACCCTTCTCCAGGGTAAATCAGCAGTAGCTCCTCCAGTTAAAGGGCTAAAGAAGTACCATATGAACATATGTGGCAGCCTGATGGCAAAAGATATGACATCCCATGTGAGGAGCGAGAGAAGTGGCTACTCATGTTTATAACACAAATATCTTGGAAGGACTGCAAAGACAAGGAGGTAAAATGCTGTCTCAGGAAAGGCAGGAGAACTACTGGTTTCACTGGGCTGTTTGGATGCTGAAGGATGACCGAGGGTATGAATGACAGGACAGGAATCTCAAAAGATTCTTTGAGATGAAAGAAAGGGTCTGGAGGCCCACTGCAGAGGGATTTG
Organism: Eurypyga helias; assembly: GCF_000690775.1. Lineage (NCBI taxonomy): Eukaryota > Metazoa > Chordata > Aves > Eurypygiformes > Eurypygidae > Eurypyga > Eurypyga helias. The sequence continues at coordinate 133,031 of NW_010253514.1, forward strand.
GAGATTTAAGGGATAATGATATATATGTGAAGGCTTAAGTGAGACATACTGGCCAGCCACTCTGGGAGAGCTTCACCTTGACCGAGTAGCTAGTAATTGTTCTACCCAAAGTGCACCGCTCCTTTTAGCTATTGCCAGAACATTTTGATTGCTCTAGCCAAAGATTTGTCATGAGAAAATTGTACCAAGTTCTCTTTGTACATAACAAAATGTTCTGTGGGTGTTTCCTAATTAATTCTACTGATTTCTGCTAAAGTGATGACCTTGCACCTCCCAACACGGAGGGTACAGTGAAGCTTAGCTCTGCTTTTCAAGAACGATGTCCTGCTGCCAGTGCTTGCCATGCCCTTGGGTGCAATGCTGGGCTAACAGTGTTGACAAGGAAGAGGGCAGGCAAGGAGAAGAAACAGGGAATGTGGCTGTTTAGGTGAATTCCTAAGAGTACCGTGCATCCCACATAGATTCAGTGAGTCACTGGAACAGGTTGCCCAGAGAAGCTGTGGATGCCCCATCCCTGGAAGTGTCCAAGGCCAGGCTGGATGAGGCTTTGAGCAACCTGGTCTAGTGGAAGGTGTCCCTGCCCATGGCAGGGGGGGTGGAACTAGATGATCTTTGAGGTCCCTTCCAGCCCAAACCCTCCTGTCCTTCTTCTTTAGCACTGTCAAATTGAGCACACTTAGAATGGTGTCTATCTCGTCTTGGTTACAGCTAAGTTCATTGCCTGGTGCCCCAAGCTCTCCTCAACATGCTGGAGACACACTCCCAGGGCTGATGTGATATTTAAGAAGTACTAACAGAGTGATTCAAGATGGGCAGGCTGAGATGAGATAGGGAAGCCCATCTTTCCTTCACAGATGAAAAACGTGGAATGCTCTAACAACCCAAAGTTCAGCAAATTGGTAAAAAAGACTAATTTTTGGCCTTATTTAACTGCTTTGCTTAATTTTTTGGCTGTTAAGAAGTCAGACAGTTTGTTTTTCTCTGGGGTGAAGAGCAGAGTCCAAGTCCATCCAGCTTTTGTACAGCACAGAAGGGGGAAGGAATAAGCATAGGCTATTCATTTAACACGTGGCAAAGTGGTGATGCCACAGGGGGGAAAAATAGATGCAGCTGTGCCTGCAGCATTACTTAATCTTTCTCCCTCCATTGCCTTCAATGAAGATTGAGCCTCAGCCAGCAAAGGAACAGCTGCTGGTGGTTATACAAACCATCATGCCTGAGTCCAGCCTGAGGCTGGGAGATACATGTTTGGTTTTCTGCATAGTGCCTTTCATAGTCAAAGGTTCACAAAACTGTCCTCATTGACTCTGCCCCAAGACTTTGCTTCAGTGCTGGCACGGAGTTGGGGAGTGTGGAAGAGACGTTTGTTTTGAAGCCACGCTGCAGCCATCAGTGCAATGGCTGGGTCACCAGCAGCAGGGCTGACAGCTCTACCTTGACTGCACTGAACGCCCTTAGTGACTGACAGGGAATCTCACTTGAAGCTGCCTTCAAAAATCTGTTCCCTCTCTCCGTGCCACCACACTGTAAGTTCGGTATCCAGATCCACATGGCCTAGAATCCTGCTGCCTTCAGTGGTGGAATGCAGGACTGGAAATGACTTCCTGGGTTACAGCCTGCTGGTTGAAGACAAGCATTTAATTACAAAGACGTAATGATAATAAAAAGACATAAATACTCATTTTTAATTCTCAGTTATATAAAGACACATCCAAATATAAATCACAATGAAAACTTCAAAGAGAACTAAATTTGCCTGATCCAGTGAAATAAATCGGATCCAAAGCAGCCTACAATCTAGCTGCAGAAATACAGCCCACAAGACATTAATTAATATAGAAACAGAAGGAAAGATTGATGCCAGATTTAAACAGGTGTATCTCAAATCACAATCTGGTCCAAAGCATCTTGAGTTATATACTTGAATGACACGATTAGTAGTGGGTGGCGGGGGGTGTCCTGCCCAACTGGAAGATTGTCCCCTGTCATTTTGGCTACCATCAAGCTTCTGAGCACAGAGATTTCAGTGGTCTGGTTTTGCTCATTTACCCATGAGCTCATCTGCTCAGACAGAACAGAAGGCTTCTTTCTTCCATTCTTTGATGTACAATAAAAAGATAAAAATTGTCAGCAAAATCCAACTATCAAGAGTCTGCCAGAATATGCAAAAGGGAAAGAAGCAGAGATTAATGGATCCCAGCACCATTTATACACTTTATACCCTTTTTGGATGAGGACAGTAGAGATGCTGTGGCTCCACCCTGGGTATTTTACCATTGCATTTTCAAGAACACGCGACACGACTGAAGAGGCCTGGCCACCCCTCCATCTTGTCCCACCCAGGTACATCTTACACGTGGGCTCCCACTGTTATCTTTCTGCTACAACTAACTGGCTTCTCCCTCTCTCCTGCAGTGTTTACCTGTGTCCAGGTGGCTGTGCTGAGATGGAGAGAGCTCTTTCCATGTCTTACTGCACCGGCTTGCCATGGACGTACCATAGCGCAAAAGCAGTCAGGACTCTAGTCAGTGCCAGCTGAAATTTCACAAGTGCATGAAGAGAGAACAGACCTCCACTGCTTTACTGACATGGCCTCCACATTGCTCTACTTTGGGATCCAAGGTGGATAAAAGCTTGAAAATCAACAGTTTCCAACTGTCACTGACTACTGACTCCTTAGTAGTAGGTCGGGAACATTCTTTACTTAAGAAAGGGATCTTTTAGTTCCTCAGAGTGGTAATGCTTTGTTCACACTTCATCTTTAATTCTGCAGTGGTGTTTTCTTTCACCGAGAGAGGTCTCGGAGGACTACCCTCAGTATGACTAACATGCTTCACTGTACTTCAGCACATTATCCTGCGCTTGCATATGCAAAGCAGCCTGGATGAAACAGCCGACAGGTCCTGTGCACAACGCCTGGCCCAAATCTAAGGATGACGTGTTCTCTTCATCCAAAGAGACGTCTATTAAACTTACTATTGTCTACCCTAAGGGGAGAGTAAGTTGTATAGTAGTTAGACCTTCAAGAAATTCTCAAGGCCGGCTGAGATGTCAGGTCTGTGCCCAAGGCCTCTGAGCACCTGGGAAATGCCAAATGAATCACAGACGTAAGTCCTGACTTAAGTGAAGTGATGATGAACATGTGGGCGTAAGTGCAGTACATTCATGAGACTTAAATGATTTATTAAAGAAAATTTGGCTTGAAAAGAAACCAACCAGATGCCTATGAAAACCCTGTGCATTACCTCCTGACCATGGTATTTTTAAGATGTTATTCTACAAAGCACGACCACCTTCTCAGGGGGAATGGCTGTTCTTACCTGAGAGCGAAGCTGGACAGAGGCAGCACTCGGTGGCTCTCACAATGAGACTCTGAGAGAGGATGGAGGGATGAGAAAAGCAAAGCCTCAGGCTTGGATGATCAGAAAATCCTGAAGGAGTTCAGATGCTTTTCTGAACCTGTCCTCCTTAGAAATCACAAAGGATCTGCTTCTCTCATGTGATTCGCAGTACTGTTCTCGTTTCAGCTGGAAACTACACTGTATTTCAGCAGATTTTTCTGCTTCCAGCCTAAACCCCAAAATTGCAAGAGCACAATAAAAACTCTGTCAAGTCTGACCAAACTTCTTCTAGCCTCAGAAAAAATATCTATCCTTGCTTTATTAGACCCAATTTGGATCACCCATCTGTTGTCTGAGGGAGTTTGAAAGCTCATGGGTGGAATAAAAAAATATCTTTCCTCCTTCTTAACTATTCCACTGGCATTTGCTTACTAGTTTCCTGCCAACCAAGAAGTGTCTGAAGGGGACAGCACCTGAAGCTTTTTGGAACCGGTTTAGTTCAAGCTCTGTGTAACAAGCAAGTGACAAGTGTATTGTGTATTGTCACGGGCATAAAGAAAAAAAGGCAAGTATAGATCTGGAGTTATTTTCCCCACTCCTCTTTATTACTTTTCCTTTGTTCTCTTGCTTATCTATTCCTTTTTAATGCAGAAGATAATACAATTCCTATTCTCCTGGCTTGTGATGTTCAATGCATTTTGACATGTGATGTTGGTTGATGAAATTGGAGGAGAAAAGCTGCATGATGATTTAAAGTGTTATTTTCATGATTGTGCCACTCTTGAGTATGGCACAAAAGCAAACATGACACATGAGCCTCCCGAAGAAAATAATCAGGATGACAGAACGTTAAATTAAAAATTAGACTGTCCTGGTTAAACCAGGATGTCTGGACATCTAACCTTATAGGATTATATCTAACATCCTTTTACCAGCGACAGTTAAAGCTTGAAGGGATTTTATTCTCTTGTAATCCCTGCATTGCTTTCAAATCTGCTTGTTTGGGGAGATATAATTAAAACTTATTATTCCTCTTTTCTCTGCCAACCAACTGTCAGAGAGCAGGAACAGGGAAAACAAGATTTCTTTACCAGCAAAACCCCTTGTTATTTTCTAACTAAACCCCTCAACATCTACTTAATTTCAAATCAAAGTATCAGTACAAACATTTTCACCGGCAAAATGTAGTGGACATGGCAGGCGATGATACCAAACTCCCTTTAAGAGAAAAATAAAAATGTTGACAGATCAAATGTTGAGAAATCGGAGTTTCAGAAACGATCTCTTTCTCCTCCTACTTTCTCTTTGTTCTGATCTTAGAATGTATCAGCTTTTGCACATGATGCAGTAAAATGACTAGACAATTACTTTTGTTCATACCTCTCTACCTGTTTTGTGTATTTAGTACAAAAGAATAAAAGAGTGTTATATATAGTATAGGCATGTCACTGGATAAAAGTGGAAACTCCGCATGAAATTTAGCAGTAACGCTCTAATGTACATAGCATACGTATGAACGATATTGTGCTGTTAAAATCTCTGGGGGAGTTTTAGAGATTTGACAACCTTAAACCTAGGGATTCAGGACTTTTTCATTGCTGATACACTCTCTTATGTCAGTTCAGGTTGATCTTAACAGCTCAAATCCAGGATATGAAGGATGGCATTTCTACCAGTTTCAGAGAGGACAGAAACCTGCAATGAAAGCTTTAGATTCCATGTGGCCAGAAGAAATTAAAGCTTTGCTTTTATGTTTTACTCTCATTTAAATAAACTGATAAAGGCAAAACTTAGACACTGGGGGGTAACGGATAGCTGGAAAATTTCTAGTGTCTATTAGATATGTTAGAGCAAACAGACTTTTATTCCTCCTTTTTACAAACATTTGTCTTTTCCTCAGTGCTGATGCAAACAAACTTCTCCCTCTCATCACTCCCTTTCTGACCACCCATCGTTGCCTGGCATGTGCTGGATCTTCTTTCACCCAACATCCCGAGCAGATGGAGCACAGCTCCAGGTCTTCTCCTGGGACAGCGATGTACAAATGGACCTCCCCCAAGCTATCCCTCAGCCGTTCACCTCACATGCTGCTTCTGGCTTCCCTGATAAAGTGCCACAGGAGACGTGGTTTTATATTGCTGTGACACATTTTCCCCTGCTTCTCAAGGCTGACACATTCTACATAAAACCGTTTTGTCTCGGTTAGCTGAATCACCTCACGGGGTGCTCATGGCATTGACATTAGGTGACAGGAACCTCGCCCTGTCCGTGGTGGACAGGCAGCGGGTGGGCAATCTTGCCCACAGCCCTCGCCTCCTCCTCAGGCCCCAGGACCCCGCGGGTGCAGGTCTGGGCCACCTTCGCCACTGCCTGCGGAGAGCCTGACACAACATTTCTGGAAGCAGGTGTGACCCAACCCCAGATGCCGCTCCGGTGTGGGCACAGCCGCCCCACCGTGCCCACCAGCAGCTCTGACCCCACCATTTGGGCACAGCGGGTGCCCTGGGGGGCCAGGCTTCCCTCGGAGAGAAAACTGTGGCCTGCCTGTAATTATGTTTTAGCAGATTTCAAAGGACAAGCCAGTCAATTCTTCCAGGAAGAAATCCACAGTATAACTGATCCTATTATGTTTGGTGTGCAACTAAGTCCCGAAGCTGAACAAAAGAATGTTTTAATAAATAAAAGGGGGTAGTGTGAAGACACTCTCATAGCCATTAAAGGTCAGCGAATGCAACAGTTACCATATGGCACTATGTGAAGGTGGGAGGCAGGAGGGAGAACGTGGGCTCCCAGTTATCACTCCGTGGTATCTGGCAGATGAAGGGCTCTCAGTGGTGATACTGTCTACATCACCCAACAGATTCTGCAGTTATACCATAGCAACCTTCATTCAATCAATGAGGTCACAGCAGTGTCAATGCCAAGAAACTACAGCTTCTTGTTTTCTTCAAATAAGAATTTCTGAACAAAAGAATAAAAATACCCAAACCAATGTTCCCTGAAAAAGTGTGGGTGTGATTATCACACGGTGTGTATCACTCAGCTCAGCCCCATGCTAATTGATGGGGCTGTACTCATTTAATACCAGCTTGGATCTGATACATAAACATCTACCATTCCCTTTAGCTGTCAAAAATATAAAGGTATTTTGTTGTTTTTTTAAAAGCTAGGACTGAATTCACCACATACTTTTTTTTTTTGAAGAACACTATTGCTTATGTAAGATATTCCCAAAGAAGTAAACTTCTCGACAGCTCTTCCTTCTGAGAAAGAAACCAAATAGCATTTTATTTACCTGGGAGAACCCCTAACTAGCAGTTCTCAGTCACTCACGGGTGGCTGACTGAAATATTGATGAAGGTCCATTTCCTGCATCATGCTTGTGTGACAGCTTCACTGCAGCTCATTATTACACGCTGAAAGAACGCATTATTTGGGAAAAAATGAGGTAACTAGATCAGGTTTTTAAGTCACTTTAAGGCTAAACTAAAGTCAGCCTGTCTTTTCTGACTCTCCAGCAGACATTAGCAATACAAACCTTTCCTTCACAGGTCTTAAACTTGCGGTGGAGAGTTTATCTTTATAAAGGATGAAAAGATACCTCAGTTTATAAGTGCTAAATAGCTAGCCCAGAGACTAATATTATAGTACAGTCTAAGCTATTAGTACTGGTTTTGTAGAACTTGGCTACAGTCATGGATATGACATATTTCACTCCTCTTCGTTCCTTCCTGTTCTTTGTTCTTCCCTCTTAGATCCTGAAATTCAACCCTGTGTTTAAATACATCCAATTCAGAACAGAACATTAATTATAGAATCCCTTCTGACCACCCTGGTTTAGTCTGACTTAGGACCTCAGTAGTAAACCCAACTTTTTGATACAGCTTTCGGTCATCTTTGATGACAACTCAAACTTCTATTTCTGGCCACAACTCAAAATCTGAGTGATGAGAGCCTGAACATATTTGGCAAAAATGCTGAAAAGATTCCTTATGAAGATAGTCTCTTCCTTAAAGCAGCTTGATGAAGCATTAGCATTCAGAAAGTCCAGTCAAGCCTTCAGACTGTACAGTAATGTAGTAGGTTCATATTCCCTTTTCATGAGCCATGAAGCAGATGTTAGACTGTAAAAACTAACAACTGAAAAAACAGTTCCTTTCATTCCAGAAAAAGCTCTTTGGATAGGGGACTATGTAAAATAATCAGGAAGCTTTAAATTGGCTTGTGGCTATAAAAATAAGTAAAATTGGAATAGATGATGTATTCGTTCTCAATTTTTCACTTGTGTGCAGTAATGAATTTAAGTCAGCACTGAGACAGGGCCAAATTCTACTAACCTAAGTCGATGGGGTTAAATAAGTGATTTGTGTCAAGGCAGAACTTGCCTTGTAATCTGGATTTGAACCATCTGATCAGGATGAAATCATCAGGAAAGCATGAAATCATCATTATTCAGGAAAAGCTACTTCAACTGTAGCTTGAACCCATGCTAACCTATCTATATTGTGATATTGATTACTCTGCTCTTGTTCCTTCCTTTCATACATTAAGTCATTGAGTAGTCACCTTTTTATCCTATCACCCCTCTTTTTGCTATGACATTTTATCTACTTTTAAAGAGTAGATACAGGCTATATTAACCCATTGCTGAAATCCTTATACAAGGAAATGTAATCCTTTCTATTACACAGTGCTTTCATCACTTACATTGGCAATAGCCCATGCATTTCACAGTTTGATACAGCAGGTCCTGATCTGAGTTAATAGTTAGGAAAAAGCTAAGTTATCCTTTCAGAAATGCAAATATAATACTTTATTCTTATATGTTGATCCAAATTTTAACCTAACATATGATTAAGATAACATGAACATCTTTTAGCAGCAATGTGTTTTTGCAAAATGCATGCTTCATTGCTGAATTAAAACTAGAGCTGGGTAATCTGCAACTTCTGCTGAAGTAAGCAAGGAAAATGTCACATGGCAGCTGCTGAGATGAGAGAGGCTGAAGATCATGATAACTGAAACTACCAGAGGAACTCAGATAAGAAGTTAAATACAAAGACTGGAATTTGGCCAGCAGGTCTAGGTTAATGCTCTTACTCTTGAAAAACCTGATAGCGAGTGTTCAGCATCTAGGTTTTACAACTCGTCTTGGGTAGCTAGGTGGCCAACTGCACTGTAAAGGTGGCTTTGTTTCAAGGTCAAAATCTAAAGGAGTCGAAAAAGGCAAGAACAACATATAGCATTGCCAGCTTTGCTCTGTAAACCTGGACTGTTCCTCAGAGACCTCCCACTTAAGTGTAGTACAAAACTTGTAGCCCAAATATAGCTTCAGGTCTTCAAAACACTCAAACAGGGATATTTAAATTTAAAGCAAAACACCAGAGCATGCTAGATTTCAGTTTGTCACTGCCATAAGGTTCAAATTATTACCTAAATACAACACTCATTATATATTCAATTAAAAGTTTGTCAGCCACAAAAGCTTAGAAACACAAACCTGTCCCAGTCTACATTCAACAAAATGAAAACCAGTTAACTAAATACCATAAGACTCCGTGGGAACACTGACATATGTATGCAAGTTATTTTAATTAGACTATACAAGAGAGACACACACAATCTGCTCCCTTATGAAAACCCAGATGTAGGCTTAGTACATAGTACACCTAGGGTGAGGAACACTACCAAATGCTGTGACTTCTCAGGAAAACGTTCCGATCGGCACTCTCTGGAAAAATCAACATTTCTTTCTAAATTTCTAGGCCAGTCCAGCCTCTCCAGCATTCACCCTGAGATAACTCTTGCAGGCAACCAGTCAATTACTACAGCCATCTCTCCTACCTGCTTTTATTTAAAGTATCAGCAAACAGTCAGATATTTTGACACCAGCAGGTGGAAGAGCCTCATTACTTTGCAGACCTAAACCCACAGCTTAATTAGTAACATAAACATCTATAAAGGAACAAAAGGTGAGGGACAGCTTGTTTATCTGAGCTCCCATTAAATGATTGCCTAAATTTATGTGTACTGATCCACCTGCTATAATAGCTTGTCCTCTTTCTCCCATATCCTTCCCTGGTACGGTGCCAGGTTCATAGTGTGGGGATCATACTGAGTTAAATGAGTTGTGTGGGGCGCCTTATCTGCAAAAACACACTTTCCCACTGCTCATGGTATTATGAGATTCATACTAGTCATTGCAAATTTTTGCTGACTTGAGTTTTGTGAAAAAGTAATTAGAGGTAAGTAGCAGTGCCAACCAGTAGTTTGGGAAACTTCAAATGACAACGCAGATTAGCAGCTCACTCAAGTAAGGAAGATTTTCAGTATTGGTGGAGCTTCTGCCTTCTGGGAATGGATAACCAGATGAAGCATATTGCCCCAGAGCCAGGGTGGCTCGTACAGAAAGAACGTCTTGCAGCACATCACAAAACTGCAAAGCATGAGACAAACGTTTTGTAACTTTACCAACTGAAAGTCACATTTCTTTCTAAAATGGGTGGAAGTCAATAAATTCCTATGGATAGAAGTAGTTAATTGATTTTGCTGCCACCTGTGAGCCAAAGTAAGCCGTGAGTATAATATTACTTACTGGCTTCTTCACACTATTGTGAATATTTCACACAAGAGAACTCTAGACAAATTATTCTAGTCCTGTGTCTTTTTATTGCTGCTAATAGCTTGTTTCAACAAAGAGTCAGACATTCCAAAATTGATGGGAAGAATATTGACATTGGCTTAATAAATCCTTCCAACCAGAAAGAGTTGAACAAAGGGAAATAGGTTACAGTTTTCCTTGTGGACCTGTTCCATAATTAAGGAGCTTGAGGCAGATTTTAAAGACCGAGAATTCCAAAACGTGTCAGTTTGTAATTCCTCTGATCATTTCTTCTCTCATTTTGCCCCTCTACCATTTAAATGCCTTTTAAAGTCTGCCCCTGGAACCTGTCTTTCCTTGGCAATTTATCTCTGTGCATATACTTTTTGATATGCAGGAAGCTTAGATTTACTACATACTGATGGCTGAAAGTGATGGGCTGCAGAAATAAGGCTTTAACTAAGATGAAATCAGAAAATCTGGAAAACTACAGTGGCAAAGTTGCCTGAACAGTTTGTTCCAAGACCAGTGGTGTGCTAACTTAAGATTTTAAGACAACCAGACTTAAGCTTTTCAGATATTTAGAACAGGAATATTGTAGCCTTAAATTCAGCCCATCACAGACAGCTTAGTGCCACTTGGCTAACAGCCAGACTGATTTTTGTAATGGTCGTTAATATTGGTTGCATAATGAGCTCATAAGTGAACATCACACACAATCTTGATTTAAGCTTATGTGACAATGCAGTAGCAAAATAGGAGAGGTATCCAGGGGGAGACGTAGGAAAGGGAGGACTCACCCACTTCGTGATGTGTCACGTGGTGTGATATTGCTCCATCTCACTCAGCTGCATCAAGAAAAGAAAAACAACAATTTCTTAGGAGAGATCCAGTGTCTCTAAGACAGGAGTATCTGGAGGACAAGAGAATAGCAGCAGGGTCTGTCATGCTGGTGGAAGATGGATAAATGCTTTTTAAGCTCTTTGTGAGCACCTGACAATGCACCTCAGAGGTACTGAGTAAAAGACACCTTGTAGTTTCCACAATCTTGTAGATAGAGCTGTAGTAGCTAAGACCTATAAGAAGATCTTAAAAATATAACTTCACAGGTAAATTTCTTTCTATCCAGGGAATTAACGTGAGAAGGTAATTTTCTAACCAATTCTTCCTCTGCCAGCCGTTTTGCTCTCTGAAGGGTGAGCCCATGTTCAAGCAGGCTGGGATTTACAAAAATCTTAACAAGCACAAAGGATTTTTTCTAAACCTTTCTCGGCTCTGTTGCATGTAGAGTTTTCCCTGCCTCATTCTCCTTTTATTCTCTCTCCTACCTGATACCTCTTATCTCTCCCTTGCTCAGTCTCTGTGACTGGTCCCTCTCAAAACTCTGCATATCTGCTTGGCCCATTGCCTCAGCTGTAGGGACAAAGCTCTGCTCCCTGATATCTCTCAATCATGAAGCATCAAGCTTAGTGCACTTTTGGAAAGATGCAAAGGTATCTCATCTGCTGCTTTGTCTACCTGGAATGCCATCGTCAGAAGGGATAATAGAGACATTTGGGATAGGTACAGGAGCCCTCCCACACGGCAGGAAATTGTGCTTATGAATGTTGTCTCACAGGGAAGGAGTAACTAAATTTTTACTCCGTAACTAGCTGGACCTGTCATCACTCCGGCGAATACATAGGGAGGATGGGTGGGAAGACTGGCTTTCAGCCTGAACTGAAAATAATTTCTGAGCTACAGGAATGACAGTGCTTTGAGGCTGGCTGCTAGAGGAAAATGTGGCTCTTGCATGTGAGAGGGAGTGTAAGGAGAAAGCTATGGTATTTGGACTATGCACAAAAGGTCCAAAGCTTCGCTTCGCTAAATTTCACCTCTCAGTGAAAATTTCCTGTCCCCGGTTTATAGAAAACACAGTTTTATTCTGAACGGCTGTTTGTTCAAGAACGGTTTTCTTTGAAGTTCTGGCAAATGGTGAAAACTGCTGAAAATTCTAGTAACCCTGATTTAGAAATAGGCTTTTCATAAGCAAATATCAAATTACCTTGCTATATTCATATGAGGCATTATTCACTAAAGAGTACCGAAAATTGACACAAAAGCCAGACATCAAAATTCCAGAAGGTGAAAAAAATTCCTCTGTATTGGCCCTTTGATTCCACCCTGATGCTGCTGAACTCTGCCTACAGAGAACTTCTGTTTAAAAAACAGCAACAAAATATCCTTTTCTTTCCTTTGTACATTTTTCGGCTTTGTGTTAAGGAGTTGTACTGACTTTGTGGAGTCATTGCTGTTACTTGTAAATGATGTATGAAAAGAAAAATTCCTGTCCTTCCCATGCACCAGGAGAATACTGGCAGCTCTCAGCAAACCCAAGTATGCTGCTTGTTTATATTAAACTCAAACTCGTAAAGGAAAATCCTGAATTGAAAGAAAATTCTCATCCATCCAATTACCTCTATTACTACTTCAAAGGAGGCGCATGGACTTCAGGAGGGTGTTTCTTTGCCCCTTTATCTCCCCACAGCCCACCTTCAGGTTTAAAAGATTTTATTTTTAAAGGGCACATTTCAAAGTTTACAAGACAAAGCTTGGGGAGGGAGATCCCTAAAGCTTTGAGAGTGGTTCTCTCTGACACCACAGCCAGGAATTCCCCCAAAGACCAATCTTACAACCAGAGAAGACATTGGCACAGCTGTAAAAACCAGAAAAAGACCCCATGACAGAGTCTGTGAGCCAAGCTTGGTTGTTTTTTCTCTTAAATTCAGTCCAGTGAGAAATCCAGGCTATTCCGTATAGGTACTTAATTTGCATAGTCATTAAAGACTTTATTGTGTAAATACGTGAGTCTCTCATTTAAAAAATAAAAGATAAAATGAATATGATCCCCTACTCTCTAAGAACACCCCAAGATGCAGTATCTACATTTGGCCGTGTTACTTTCAGACTGCTGCAATGGTGATTTTTTTAAAAGAGGAATACAGCTGACTACTGCCCACGGTTTGTCTTGCTCTCAGCTACAGGTGAAACGGCAGCCTCTGCTCTCGCATCTCTGTTGATTTCAAAGCCCCAGAATTACATCCGTGCTTTTCTCCCTGCCATGCCGTGTGATTAGGGGAGAAGCCACCACAGCTCTGCTCTCCCGCGCTTAAGCATCTTTAACACATTGCCAGCCAGCTGACAAAATGACTCCTAAGTGTAAAATACCCCACCTTCTGAAAGCTGCACGTAAAGGGGAATGCAGATTTTATTTTAGTTTTACCTCCTCTAAATGCTCAAATAAGCAGTCTATTCTTTCAGAAACGTGAACTGTCCTTCAGTTAGCTACCTTCTCTAACATGCTGTTCCACTATACAAGCATGTAAATAAATTTCCTTGTTTTCCCCATGTGAATAACACACTGACGTTTAATTGTAACTAATGCTTTAGGGCGTAAAAGATGAGAAGAGCTGGGTCAGGAAAAAGTATTCTGCCGTTTGGAGTGAGAAGCAAAGAAGAGACAGATGGCAGCTTTCCCCTCTTTCTGAAGCAATAGTGTCTTAAAGCTCTTGGATGCTGTATTCTTGAATCTATAAAGAGACTTGAAAGTGTCTCTGTGTGAGGTTGGCAAGGGTATACTTGTTTATGGGAAGTATTCCTGCTCTGGGTAGGGTAAGAAAAGGCAAGGCAAGAAATGTCTGAGACACTGGATTGTAGATTTGCAATGCTCTGCGTTAACCAGGTACATAAAAAAATGGATATTAGAGAAAAAAGAAAGAAATATCTCTAACCAAACAATCTTAAAAAAATCACCCCCACAAATGCTCCTCCATTACTACTTTTGATCCCACATCACCTTCCCCCTCTCCTCCCTAGGGGTTTTAGAAAGAAAGCTAGAAGAGCGCGAGCAGACAGTGATCCTTCACCTCCTTCCTGGCTGCTCTACTCCTGCAGCCGTTCTCCTAGGGGATGTACGGGCGGACTTGGAAGTCAGACACAAAGGAGTCCAGGTGGAAAATCCAGCATAAAATACTGCACACACTCGTCTCCTCAGTCCTTCCACAGCAGACCAGCTCCAGACAGCAGCGATCATCTGCTGCTGCAGTCTGCCACAACCTGGACAGGACAAAACAATTTCACAGAAATCCTGTTTTTAAGATTCTGTCTCAAGGTGAGTCATGTTCTGTCTCCTGTGCTGCGTGGAGCTGTGATGTCTGTCCACAGAAATATCCAGTCGGGATCGCGACCCATGGTGTCAGAGACTGTATGAAAACAGTTTTAGTGAGAAAAGAGAGTGGAATGATTAAAGGTGTTTCCCAGGAAAGTCTTTGCACCTTTTTTAACACTCCCTGCATCATTCAGCTCTTCTGTAGTTCACGAGTTTGGATCTTACCAAAGCCTTCAGTGACTGAAAGCTGCTGCCAGTTCTTTCCTGCTCCATGTAGCTACTGTGGTCTGGGCAGACGTACGAGGAAAATTATCACCTTAATTATCTTCACTGCTACTGCTCCATGGTGTTTCCTTTGATTCCTATGGCCTGTGAGGTTGCCCTGAGTCAGGCAGAGGCTGCACAGATCTGAAAGGCAGGCGGAGCGAAGGCAGCTCTCCCACCCTCACGCCCTCCGGTCCTACAGGTGGGAGGGAATCCTAGAAATCAGACCTTGCATGTTTTACCTTCTTCAGGAGGGTGTTTCATTTGTGAACACACTGCCCAGCACACACCACGGAGAAGGGCAAATTACAACTTCAATTCAATTACACTGGCTGTGGGATGGATAAGGGGCTTTGAGCTACACTGCTGTCCCTCCAGCATCTCTCATGCAAACATGACATTAATTCATATAACGGAGTAAGAAGGTCAAGATTTGCTCTAGAACAGGTCTGGTTTACTTACTCACAGTTGCTATAGTTTGTTTTTTGACTGTGACAGGCAGATTGCAAAACCTTTACCTTGCAGGTGTCTTGATACCAGTAAGTAAAACTGAGGTACTTTGCAATACTCTTGATTGCATCTATACAGAATTGTTCAGTGCACTTTAAAGACCCGAGTCTGCAGGACTGCTAGTGCGGGAAAACACTAAGAAAAACCAGGTTTTCTAAGTGAAGATGAAGAAGTGACTTTCTGTTTGCAAGAGTTATGCTGCCTTGCTGGGCAAACAGCCCGTTGTTTGAGTTTGTATGCTCCTGTTTACTTAAACTTGACACGGTTGATCTCTGTGCCAATCACACACACACATACGTACATCAAACTGTGTTTGCATAAAGCAACCTTGGAGTTAATTAAGAAATATGGAAAGATTTAATCTGGATTTATGCTGCCAAATTAGCTAAAATGTAGAGTTACATTTTTCTGTTCTATACCAGTTCCTGAATAAAGAATCCCATGTTTAAAACTTTATGTAACTTCACCCATTCACATGTACAATCACTCTGGACTTATGATTACTGTAGAAGCATGCTGCCAGACGTTCTAGGTGACATTTATATTTTCACCAAGTCATTAACCGTACATCAAATTCATTTTCAATCTACTGAACCTCCTGAAGGCTTAGCATGTTTGTTTGGTCAATCAGTTCTTGTAAATCACAGACTCATCTGAGACCCGATTGTAGTTCTGCTGCTGGAACATATCACAGTCCTAAACATAAGCTCAAGAACAGCACTGCCTTGTGTAAGCTAAAGAACAGGTACTTTAGGAGAGAAAGGCTCCAGCTTTACATTGCCTATACCCTTAAAAAAGTGTATACAACAGAACTACATATGGCGCTGATTGTAAGGCAGTTTGCTATAGGTAGCTGATACCAGGTATAAACTTATTTCAGATATTTTTAAAGTATCATATATAAAACACTAAAGGAAGTACAGCTATCTGGCATTCCTGTGAAAGCTGGAACATTAAAATGGACGTTATGTATAAAATATTTAAGAAATGTAGTTTTGATGTGTTATTTTCCATGTCTTTTTGCCTGCAAGTAGAGAGGTGGATGGGATTCCCGGAGAGTCTCTTTTATAGATTCTGCTGACAGCTCTACAGATCCACTTCCTTTCAAGCCCTGTTGGTTCTCTTTTTAAGGAAAACACAAAACAAAACAAAACTGCTACATCTTCTCCAAACTTTACAAAGAAAAATAAAAGAAACTTTGCCTACAGAGAAGTCTGTTTTTAACCATTTCATCTTTATGTGGTTTCACTAAGTCTGGCTGCCCTGGAGCACTAGGCACACACAGAAATCAAAACCCGAGGACTTTTTCTCTCATACAAAATCTGTCCCTAGCCACCAACATGGCAGTCTCACAGAGCTGGGTTGCTAGTATGTTTGGATGTCTTTGAGACAATGCACGGTAGATAAAACAATATAGGAAATCTTTTTAGAATCTATATTTAGTTCCTTTCATTTGAACCCCCAAGCCTCTAGTGACTAGGAAATGTGAAACCATGATTAAAACCAAAATAACTAGCTGTTCAGTGTGACCTTTTTTCTGCTGTACTCCCCACTCTACAGTTGGGTATGTCAATTGACTTTGCTTTTATGATGAGTTATCAGGATAGTGAGTTTTAGCTAATCACTGCTAGGCACCTGGCTGTTCTACAAGAGACCAAAGAGCAGTAGGAACCATCTGAGGAAGGAGCAGAGGGATGGAGGAAAGACTTTTGGCTTCCACTTTGAGCTCTACTACTGATTTTCCACATATCATTTGGCTAACTGTGTAACTTCCCTCCTCCCCATCCTTATACTTAATTAGCAAACCAGTTGAGACAGTCGATGTCTAGAAAGCATTTTGAGATCCATGGATTAAAAGTTTTGAAAAGTTTTCAAAGTTCCACTTCCCATAACTGCCAAGTATTATTATCGGCTATGATCCCCCTGTCAAATGTTAGGGGAAGAGATAGAGAGGGATGGGGAACAGTCAGTAACAATCCAAATCTTCCACCTCCACGGTCTTCTAAATTTATGAGCCCTAGTATGGGTTAAGGGTGGTTTTGTGCCCATTGGTGTCTGTCATACCTTAAAGGTGCTGCTGGAGATTGGGTCAGTACAGGTAGAGGTTGAGAAATCCAGGTTATCAGCCTAAAATCATAATGTCAATGCTACCTAGACGGAGGGACAGGAAGAGGAAGTATTCCTTCTCCTCTCCGTTTTAATTGCCATTCTGCTGTCTCACCAGCTACCCACTGCAACGTTAGCCTCAATTAGCCCCCTTGCTGGCAGATGCCCTGTTGCATGAATGATTTAGGTCTCAAATGCCAACCACTTTTAAGGGCCCGAGTTAGGCATTGAATCTGGAATCTTTCTAGAAGTAATTCATACAAAGGCAGACCCAAAAGATATTTTTGCTTTACATCGCTGCTCCTGCCCACCCAATTCTGAATGAAAACAGGAAAGCTGGTAAAGTTCACTTCTGCCGGTGATTTGGACTCCCCTCTGCAAAGCTCACTACAAAGGCACTGGGCCTTTGCCAGCATCGGTTTTTAAAAACCTTTACCCCAAATCCCTGATGCTTGTTGTATCAATCCCTCTAAATAATGGTTTATAGCATTACTCAGGTTTTACATGTTAGGACAACCACTGCATAATACTGTTGTCACTACTGAAGCTTTTGCAGGAAGTAGAGTCAAGAATATGGTCTGCATCTCAGCTGAAATAGTAAAACAGCCACCTAAGAAATGATTATTTTTACCCTTGTGGAGTCATCTGAACAAAAATAAAACCAATTTCTGAGTAAATTTTTCAGTGCAGCTCTTTATTGGTTGTCTTTTTAACTCCTGTTTGCAAACACCTGCTCACACCAGTTTTTTTTTACAGGATCCCAAATGTTTACATAAGCAAGGTATCAGAAGGCAGCTTGTTTCACAGGTGGATTTCACCTGTGTAGAAGCTCATACATTATAAAAACTAGCGTAGCTTGCCTCAAAGCCCGGCAAACAAGCAGGAAGCCCCTCTGCTCCAGGATCCAATCCGTCACAGACAGAAACCAGCCTGCCTCCATCCATCAGCGGAGCCACGCTGATTTTCAGCAGCTGGCAATCTGGCCCCATATGTCCTAGCTGACCAGTCACACAGCACAAATAATGAACAGTCACAGCAAAAGATTAATGAACTCCAGACCACAAATCACCCATGCAAATGATCCTGGGATTACTAGTGTTTGTGAGCAGTGAACACAACTGTGGCTTCTCGCACAGCTTACAATTGAGCCATTAAGCCCATGTGAAACAAGGCGTATGTGAAAACCTCAGCGGGACAGAGCCATTATCACAGGGTTTCAAACCATAGAGACAAGAGCAGTGCATACAGATTTGATCTGGAAATCAAATGCAGACTTTGGCTAAAAAAAAAAAAATTGTGAATAAGAAGTTTGCCAAGAAATGCTATTTTAGGAGGTTTGTAACCACCCATGAATTCAGACTGAATTTGATAAAACTGCTTTAGTTCTAAACAATGAAGAAATGTTTCCAGTATATGCAAAAAATTTAAATCTACCATCTTCCAGGGACATTATGGCTTTTTATTTTTCAGTGAGATTTCTACACCTTATTTTAAAATAGTAATAGAAAGTGTTTATCATCCTGAAATTAAAATATTTAATTTTGGACCAAAATGTTCAAGTTTGGATCAAATTTGGATCTTCGCCCATAAAAATAACACACACAGTATATGTGTACGTACGCATGGATGTACGCATGCTTTCCTTGCAACTGCTTAGGCCAATGAAGTGGAAAAACCCTTCCGACAGCTCTACAGAAATATTTCTATCAAAATGGCCAAGCCTTTCCTTCACACCCAGAACACGCACAAATCCCATTTGCTTTTCCGAGCCTTTGCAGATCCCCAGCCTTGTACTACAGCCCCATCCTCCTGGCTCTGCACGATGAGCTGAGCAGATCTGATGGGCGTGCAGCATCCCCAGAGGCACCCGGGCAGGTTGGCGAGCACACGCTTCTCCAAGCCTGAGTGGCCCTGCAAGTCTCCCAGCATCTGGGACAGCATCAGCCAGGATTCCCTGGATCCTCCACCATATTCCTTGGATCCTCCACCAAGCAAGCGGTCTCAGGAAACCTCTCCATCTGACCAGAGCAGGGTGTCAGGGGAGGACCAAAGCTATTATTACACCAGGCTGAAGCAAGAAGGATCAGACGATATCTGAGAGGTAGCAAGTGTATGGAGCAAAAATTCAAGATGAATTTTGTAGTTGCTAAATTCAGATTGCTCCCTTGAGGCATCAGCCTTATCCTGCTGTGGGAAATAAAGTGGCAGGTGCGTGTGAAGGAGAACTTGCTTCTGCTCTCCTAAAAGCCTCCCTGAATGTGCTGTGGGGAAAGACAAGAGGACAGAGCAGGACTGACACTGGAACAATTCTTTCTGAAGTCTGGAGTTTAATTTTCCCCAAAATGAAGCAATTTGTCATGGGTTGCAAAGCACTGCTTCTGACCTTTAACATCTACAATGTACATATGGTGCGTGTGAAGGAGAACTTGCTTCTGCTCTCCTAAAAGCCTCCCTGAATGTGCTGTGGGGAAAGACAAGAGGACAGAGCAGGACTGACACTGGAACAATTCTTTCTGAAGTCTGGAGTTTAATTTTCCCCAAAATGAAGCAATTTGTCATGGGTTGCAAAGCACTGCTTCTGACCTTTAACATCTACAATGTACATATCGAATAACGTGTCTTCTCTCAGATTCCCCTTTCCCCTCTTCTCTTTAGAAATATTGCAGGGTGTGTATGGAAATAATCACATAAAAAACAAGCAGTCACTAAAGGTTTTCCACCAAACAGGATACAAAGCTCTTGGTTAACAACGATGTCACAAAGAAGCTGTAAAACCCCCAAAGTCATTTCCTCCTTCTAATTCACAATGACATTAACAAGATCTGAACCCTGACCTGCAGGTGACTAAATTATGTTGCTAAGCAACTACACTTTCAATAAAGAAAGGGAGAAAAGGAGTGAGTGGAACACACACACCAGGCTGCCGCTACGGGGTAAATACGCATTGTGTCCAACTCCCCACGCTCGAGATCCTGCGCGGGAGCTGGCTGCCCCTGCCGCTGTGGGAAGGAGTGGGGCTCCTGACAGGTGTACATGCTATTTTGGCTTTTTCTTTTCTTAAGAGTCTGCACAGATAGGTATACAAGAACATTGCTACAGCTAAAAATGACAAAATGAAATATAGCAGCCATTTTTCTTTGGAGAAGAGGTGCTTATAAATTCACTTCGTCCAAAGTATCTCTTGCTTCGGCAATACATCAAACTATGCAGCCCCATCAGTCTGAATCAATTAGAAATTACTCACCAAGTAAATTACATTGAAAAGCTTTGATTTGTTACTGGAGTTTGTTACTGTTCTCTTCAATCTTAAAAGACTGAAAGCAAAAAAGTAATAATGTGACAGTGATAGTGAAATGTAACTTTTATTGAGATTGATGAGAACCTATTTGCCACAATATTTGCTTTTAATAATTTAATTTTTCAAACACTGCAAAGAGAGCCATAAATATTTGATTATGAAGTTCTTCCAATTTATGGTACATTGGTTTGCACTGGTTGCCTATCTTTCCAACAGTTTTATATTTCATTTCTAAAAATAATTCTACCAACCATATGTTCATAACTACCTTTTACTTTGCCTTCTAACCATGTTCTTTTAACTTTCATCTGTTGCAGGTTAGTAACCTTTCTACAAAAGACACTTCAGACACTGAAAGAAAACACAAAAGGATGACTCCCTTAAGAAAATACTGTTTTTTACAGCTTTGGTTTATTTTTGAATTCTGTAAAAGGGCCAGCTCTTTCTGACATGAAGGTCACTGACAAAACTTACAGCGATTTTGGTGGGAGCAAGGCTAGCTTCCCTCATTAGCATTGCTTACAGTTACTGTGACTGCTGCACGACTGGAATGTAGTGTTTTCTAATTGATAAACCAGAAAGCATTTCTCAGGCTAAAAAATGAAATAATATGAATGCCAACAGAATTTACGTTAATCATAGACAAAGTTTCTAGCTAGAAATATTTCTTCTTTTATGGAATAGGTGTGCAACTGCTGTTTAGACCAGAAGACTTTGCCGTTGTTGAGGGCAGAACAGCAGATGAAATTGCACGACTGGACTCTTCTGGTATATCAGTTCCTACACGTATGTAGGAAACAGGCACAAGGGCTAACGTTTTCACTCTTCACCCAGTCTTCAGCCATACCTTACATGTAAGGAAGGGTATGAGCTGAAACAACATTTATGTGCTGTTGTACCCCAGCTGTTAACAAAGCAAGGAAAAACACAACAGGCATTGCTGCTAGATGTTCAGATTGCCGGATTTCATGTACTGAGAAAGATGCTTTCACTCCTCATTGCTGACTGGATGCTACCAGCTTCTGCTTGGCTTCCTCAACTAGATACTAAACCAGGCCATTTTACAGGCGCCAACTAGATCTACCAGTAAATCTGGTAAATTTTCTGGTAAAATGTGTCAGTGTCCACAGAGCCTTTCTGACAGGATGACTACCTTCAAGGAATTATTCCACCTTGTACATGGCAGGAATTTCTGGTGCTGGAGATAGCGTACCAACCTTCCCCCTCCACTCCCAAACCCTGCCGTTCCTGACCCGATATTCTTGTGGGAAGGTTAAACTAAACAATGTAGTAATATGTAACAGTAACATCAAAAATTAAGACAAATGCAATCTAAAAGCACTTGTAACATAAGGTGCAGTGTCCTACATAACTGTCAAATTCTTAGATGTGTCATTTGTAGAGACAATGACTCAGAAACTGAAAGACAGGGCAAAGGGAAGAGTCAGGTTAAGTTCTTTTAAAGGCTAGTAAGTAGATGACAAATGTAGTTCACATAATGCAGGTGAAGAAAAAGTCATTATTAATGACCAAGGGCTTTAGTTATTGGTGTTGAATAATAAAAAAAAAATCATTATGTTTGAAGATTTATACTGGCATAGAGTGGAAATTATATGCAATCCCTGCTAAGTGCCCGATTTTACTGCTAGAAAATCCCTCTGACTGAAATGTACTTCAAAGTAAACTACTTTAGAATTTCTTTGCACTGTTGGATGCCCAACCAAAGGTCATTTCTCTCTCTCTTTGTGCATCATTTTAGCAATTTAAAAAGTTTTTTTCTCCCCCTCTTCTGCAGTTTACTTCTATTTTTCTACACTTCAGAGGACCTAAACTGAAAATGGGCTAACTGCGTTTGGAAATGAAATGCAAAAATCAGGAGCCTGCAGTGATTTCAAATGAAGATGTTTATTCATTCCGGACCCTTCCCTGCAAGGCACTGGCCACCCTCTTGTGCCGCTGAACTCAATAGGTGCGAAGGGGTTACAGAGCAGCAGCCTGAGGTGGGAGCCGGGGGCTGGAATCCAGCTCTTCCCCTCCTCCCACTCACAGCCCAATTACTCACAAGATTTACTTTTCACTACAGCAAATTCCCACCATGCCCAGTAAAAATCCTTCATCAAGGA
Organism: Eurypyga helias; assembly: GCF_000690775.1. Lineage (NCBI taxonomy): Eukaryota > Metazoa > Chordata > Aves > Eurypygiformes > Eurypygidae > Eurypyga > Eurypyga helias. The sequence goes on from NW_010253514.1 coordinate 155,421, forward strand.
AGCTTTTTTCTTAACGTTTTGGGATTCTCTGGCTCTAACAGCTTTCTCACTCGCTCGGTGTTTTTTTGCCTCTCCTGATAATCGGAGCACTGATACAGCACCCTGGTTGGAAGCTGAAAGGAGAGTTTCTCACTTCAGTTTTAAACACATCTGCTACTAGTAATAGTGAGGAGCACTTAAAAGGAGGCAGCGTTGGCAGCGAGGCAGAGGGCTGCAAAGAGGAAATGTCGGGCATGTCATCCTCTTTTGTTACTTCAAGAGAAACCCCATCCCAAACCTTCCAGGAGCAGCAAAGCTCCTCAGGGCATAAATTGGGGTACACTTCAGTGTAGGTACAGACAGCTTAGAACTCACTGCTTCAGCTCTGCTGCTGCTCTGCTTAGGACACTGTAGAGCAGCCTGAACATTACTCCAGTTTATCCTGGCTGAATATCAAAGGTATCTGGGCACTCTTCCCTCCGCACCTATGATACATATAATCAGGTGAAAGAAACACATGATTAAAATCCTGTAACAGAACGCAGCAACTGAAGAACCCCCTCAGAGCAACAGTGCTCCTGGGTCTACGAGCACGCTATATAACAGCAAAGCAGCATCAGCTACTCTGATTTGATGGTTGTTTCAAGACTCTCTCTTGGACTGCTATCAAAAGAGCTAATTCAGCTGAGAATTAATGTTGCCAATCTTCTTAGCCCCCTGGAAAACAAAAAAAAGGTTAGCGTTTGCCCACTGCTTCTTGATCCAGCTTTCCAGGTAGCTTAGACAAGCACTAACACTGGCAACCCTGGTCCCTGAGCGTGTGAATGCTCTTTCTGGCAGCCTTCCACACTACAGGCAATCATAAACTTGTAGTGGAAATCCCATTCCTTTATTTATTTTCTTTTTCTGATGCACAAAACAGCAGGTAGCTTTTGACCAGCATGTGATCTGAAGGAAAGAGGGAACACCAGGAACAAAAGAGCAGTTAATAGTCAGGAGAAAAGCACAGACATGCACGTATGAACAACATGGACTGCTGCAATACATGGCGCTATGTTCCTTCTTACTATTTTCAGTAACAGCAATATGACTTTTGTCTTGCAAAACGGCACCGTATGTTGCAAATACAGTGTGTCCTGAGGCCTTTCAATTCTTGTGGTAGAATGCGAAGTTGTGCTTACATGGAACTCTACTACACTGACAGGAGGGAAAGAAAGGGGAAAGAAATAGGATGAAAAGAAAAACTCTTCAGGGCAAGCTAATAATAAACGTGAAGTTTTTAACTGGCTAGGACATTGGCATAGCATTCGGGAAACCTACATTCACGATTTTTGATGATTTTTTGGTGCGATCCTGACCAGCTCTCCATCTCTCACCACTTCCATTTTTTTAAACCAAAAATGACACTGCTAACCACCTTTCCTTATATTTGTGTTGTGAAGACTAATTCATTATTAATAATAGAGAGAAGTTCAGAAACACAATGATGCGTGCCATGTGAGCCGGCAGAGAGTCTTCTATCCCTCCTGCACCATGCTTCATACAAAAAGAGATAAAGGGGCTGATTTCGAGCAGGAGAGCTGTGACTGCTGCAGATAAAGGTTCCCTACAGACTAAAGAAGGCACTATTTGAAGGTATTTAGTGCTATAGCTTTCCTTACACAGCCATCTTTATTCTACATAAAAGCATATTTACAGAATTCAGGCTTCAAAGTGCTATGGAGTGGCAGGGAAAGGGATTTACTTTTCCTCTTTCTCCCACCAGTTTTCCCCCCTAAACCTGATCCGGCTCCAGCCCCTACCCCAAGCCATTCCTGGGGGCAGCTCTTTTCTCACCTGTCCCCTCAAAAAGCCACACAACACCCCACTCCCCTTCAGAGCACAGGCTTATAGTGCTCCCCACCCCTGAAGCTATTTTTGTTTACCTAAAAACACTCTGAGTGGATCATGACTTGAGACCTGGCTTTGTCCTTAAGAAAATCATGTATCAAAGAACAAACCCAAAATCTCTCTGAGAGAACACCCAATTCTCTTCTGACAGCCTGTGCAAAGGGGGGCAGAGCATGGAACAAATCACACACCATGTTTCTAACTGAATCAGTGGAAGCCACTGATACGTGGTGACAACGGTAAGTAAGCACCTATGCAGCAATGCCTACCATCCTCAGCCAGCACCAGGATCCCACCAGGGGGAATCAGGCTGCAGTCATTTTGGGAACAGCACAGAGTGGCCATCAGGAAGGCCTGGAAGGAGGGAAGGTGCTTGTCATGGAGAAATCTATTCTGAAAGGGGATTCTGTCAGCTCAGACTACGGCTCAGAGACAGGGTGAAGGGATCATTTGGAACTTTAATTGGAGCTAATTCTGATGTTTTGCAATTTCCATTTCTGAATAATGTAGTTGTCAAAGCTTTTTTGTTTGTTTTCTTTCTTTAACTATAAAAAAAACCAAACCCTGGCTTTAGTGATGTGAGGCTAAGCTGGAACATGCAGCCACAGCTGCTGTAGAGATTTTAAATGTCTGATGGTAGAAATAGTGGCTGGAAGCTTTAGCATTTCAGAATTCATAAAAGTAAAAAAAAAACCCCTTGAGTTACCTGAAAAACTTACACTGTGGATGTCAAGGACAGGCGAGGAGCCTAAGCAATGTCCAGAGAAGTACAGAACGTCTTGTGACACTCCACCAAACAAGCTGAGCATTTGCAATGGCAGTCAACCAACTCTTCAGGGTGTTCAAGACCAGGTTGGATGGGGCTTTGAGCAACCTGGTCTAGTGGAATGTGTCACCGCCCATGGCATTGGGCTAGATGACCTATAAAGGTCCCTTCCAACCCAGGCCATTGTATAATTCTGTGATTCTGCTGACCTTAGGCTGCACAGGAACAAGGATGACACGGAGACCAAGGGCAAACAAATACATTCCAGTAAACACAAACACTCCTCCTCACAGGATTTATGCCAGTTGACATTAGGATTAGCTTATTTCTTAATTAGGATTACAAACACTTTGCTAATACAAAATGAAAAGAAATCCACTGCCTGATAAAATATGGCCCTATAGCTCGCTCATAAAGATCTTACTGCAAATCTCCACAGAAACAGGAAAAGCTCAGTGGTAAAATATGAGCCAACCTCCCGGCATCTGGAGGACTTTGTGCCCTTCAGATAAGGTGAATGGTTTGGAAGGTAAATGTTATCAACTGCACGGTAGGTTCAGGGGCAGGAAAAAGGTCCACTGTGACCTGTATCTTCAGAATTCCTGGGATAAACTTATTTATCATCAGACCTCTCATGCCCAGAGCTAATAGCACTGTGGTATAAAATGGCCAGTATACTGGTCAAAAAATTATTTCTGTAAATGAGACCTCTAAACTCACAAAATTACCTGGGAAATGTCCTCTGGTTTATGTACACAGAAACTGGATTAAATCCTCTAAAAAAAAAATCCACACCACATTTTAGAAAGCTTCCTGCTAGTAAAGAAGTTTGTGATTTTTAATTAGTACTATGCAGACATGAGGCCAAACATGCAATGTTCAATAAACCAGTTAGTTTTTACATCAGTAATGAGCCTTAGAATATTAATGTAGGGCCTTCAGAAGTCAGAAACAGAAGAGTGAATGTGCAGTGATCCTAACATTACCCCTAGGTACGTGTGAGTAGCAGAGATATTAACAACCTCAACAGCCTAAAGTTGGTTTATTTTTTTAATTTTTTTTAAAATCTGTAGAGGTGGAAATGTATATTTCTCACGGGTTAATATAATCAGCTGCAGGTATATTTCAGAGGATTATTTCCAATCTTTTGAGAAGAGATTTCTTTTGTGGACATGATAAAAATTGTTAATATGTTGCTGCTGTTTTATTCAAGGTGAAAATTTTACTTTAATCACTTTCAAATAAATGCGAAACTCAACCATTACTCCCTTCTAATAATACTGAAGAAAATAGTTCACACTAAATCTAACATAATGAACACAGCATGTTCATAGAGAACTGAGTGTTCTGAGCTTAAGTCCCCTTTAATCCGTAATTCCTTTGGAACTACATATTACATCCGCATGAATACCAAAGAGGTTTATGATTAATGTTATTTTAATGAATAATAAAAGCATTGATGATGATTTACACAGAGTTATTTTCAGGTTTTTTTCACATAAAGATTTGTTGGTTAGAGACTCTAATATATATAAAATTGAGCACTGCAATCTGATTGGGATGGTAATACTTTTGCAAAATCTTCTCGGCAATGTGAATACATAGCTGAGAATAGCTGCAAGCTCTGACAGGCCCCAGGTACTCCCCAAATTCTTCCCTTACCCAAGCTGTGCTGAGGAAGCACGATAAGAGATGCAAATTCTCAGGAGAAGTGACTTTGCAAGTATGAGTAGCTGGGCCTGATTCTCACCTTGCACGGCTTTGACTCTAGGATTCCTCCCCAGTTACTCCTCACATATGGCGATACGTGTGAGATGAGACCTGGCCACACTACTCATCCATTGCTCAGCGCAGAGGAATGTCCCAGCTACCGCCCTTGAGCAAGACGCTCAGCTGTTATAAACGCCAGCAAGGTCACTGGCAATTAGTTACACCAGCACAACAAATGACAGCAAGTCACAAATGGTGCGATTTCAAAAAATAATGAGCAGTTAGAGAGCTTTCCTGTAAAGACTGAAGCCAGAATTTCCCAGTCCCTCAGTACAGTTACATTACAAAATTTACGAGGCCTTTTACTGCATCAGCCAACGCGGGTGTGCAGACCCTGAAAGCTGTCCTGCAAATGCTCTGCATGTGGAGTGGGATTACAGTGGCTGGTGATCTCGAGGGCTGCGGTTCTCACCCTGCTCCGACACAGAGCTGCAATGCCGGCTGCCTCTCACCACTTGCTTTCTTGCCTCCTAATCTGAGTCACTGGCTCTTGCCGAATCTATTTGGCTCATCTTACAAAGAAAGTGAAGAAAGTGAAAGAAGGGCTGTGAAGCAGTGATAGCACAGCGTAAGCCTGCATATACTGTATCCAAATAACCTATTAATGAAAACCCTTTGGCAGCTGTTTAAATGCTGTGAGTAGAGAAACGTCTGCAGTCAGAACTCTGTGGGATCCATTCCTGAAAATGCCATCACCATGTTGTTATAATTAAAATAACATCCCCTCCAATGCCAGCTATCTTTATTAGGTACCAAACACTGAACCTCTTCCCAAATCACTGGGGTGCAAATTACTTTTCAAGAACGTTTTTGGAACTGATTTAATGGTAAGCTTTCACACTGGAATGAACTTTCCCTGGGACAACAGTTGTGTTCCTTCCCCCAGGTTCTGTGCTAGAGAATTCTGTATCGTTATCAACATATGGCTGGATGCTGGGGCTGTTTCTGGACTGCAGTGTTGGTAGACTCCAGATCACATTCCACAGTGATTTTTTTTTGGATGTTTTTGTCACTTTGACCAAGCAAACAACCAACCACTGCAAGTACCTCCCAAGGGAACTCCAAACGAAGGTTTAGTCTGGGAAAAAGATTGCAAGCGTGGATCCGGGAAAGGCATGAGCTGGACATTAATGCCCACCAAAGTTAACTCACATGGTAAAATTTACTGTAAAATAACTAATTTTTAGTATGCAAATGTAAAAGTTTCTCTCTGCAGGAAAGTTATGGTGTTGTCTGCTTTCCCACATGTTTGTCCAGAGTTGGGATCTAGGCCCAACCCTGTGTGTTGCTTAAGGCTATCAATCGCCTCCTACCATCGACATTATTTGAGAGGGTTCATCACTTGAGAAGGTAAGAGTGGCTGTCTCTGAAAGCTGCACACCTATTACTCACTGTTGCTGTTTGTTTCCCTAACAGTTACTCACAGTCAGCCCAGGAATACCCAACCTTAGTTCTCTGCTGAGACAACTTGGCACTTAATCCGGAAATATCCCTCTCTGGACAGAATGTGGTGAGGCAGAACCTGGGGTAGAATTGCTGAGTCCTTTTCCTTAAAACAGAGATCCCAGAAGGATTCTTGATCACTAAATATGAACTAGAACAACCCACTTTTTAACTAGAGATCTGCTGCACAAAACAGAATCAGAGTTTGAAAGCAGATCTCCCTCTGCCTTCCCTTCTGTGTTGTTCTCATCGCAGCGAGTATTCAGTGGCTTCCTTTGCTGCAACAAGCTACGTACAGGTGACAGAAAGCTACTGGGAAGGGACCTGTGTATCTCCAACAGGTACGCTGTGCCTTTTGAGAAGCCGCAGGGTATCTGAGGGACCAGGTCTTCAGAGGATGCAGGTCTTCCCTAGGTCGTGTGTCCCATGAGCTGGTTCCTTGCAGACACCTCAATGCCTTCAGGTATTTAAAACCACACTGTGTATCAGAGGTTAGGTAAAGGATTCCCATGCTTTGGATCATGTCTGAGTCCTGGCTTCTCTCTGCTCTTCTCATCAGTTGCCACCTAAATCTCCAATCATCTCCTCGTGCCCTCTTTATACCTCAGGATCATCCCTCAGGACTGCCTATGTTCGCAGAACTCGTTTGGTCAAAGCACAGCAGATGGTACCGCAGACAGAAACAAGTCCCCCTCCCTGCTGCCTGCCTACCTACACTTTTTTGGAGGACACAGTAATCTGCAATCAAACAAGTAAAACACACACCAGGACTCTCAAAGGAAACGTACAATTTGAAGGCTTCTAATCAAATGTCACAGGTTGAACACCCTCAGCATCTGTGGGAGATGCTGACCATGCCCTACCTCCTTTCCAATCCCATGCTAGTGGTGGGACTCTCTCCATCCCCCTTCCCATGTATACTGCGAGACCTTTGACAAGTAAATGGATACTGAAATAATCACAAAGTATTTTAATAATATGAATTTTAGATTCTATGATTCAATCTACATTCAGTCAACAAGCTAAGAAGCAGAACAAGATCTGGTCTGCAGGAAACAGGAGCAATTTTTCCTGATGACAGGGAGAGCTGCTCAAGTCACCCTGACTCTTCTGAGGGCACAGACCGTCAGAGTGGAGAATATTTAGTATCTGAAATTACATTGTCTTTCAACTTTCATATTGTCTCTTAAATGGACCTCTCCCAGTTTTTTTAAAATAACCTCAATTTTCTACAATTTGGATGCTTGATAAACAAAATGCCATTCCTGTACCTCACAGGATGGACAGTGTATGTCTGCTAATAAGGTCAAAGCCCTCTTTCAGAAACTTAGGCAAGCACACCCCAGAATGACTTTTCCTGTTAAAAAAAAATACCAGACCACATTTTGTTGCAACTAAATGTTTAAAACTCTTGTTCTAAATATTTAGAACCATAAAAAATACATAAATGTTAAGGGAGACAAGCAAGCAAACAGCCTCTGTGTGTGTTGGATGACCTCATTATTCCACTGTGACCAGCTGGAGACCTGCTGGTTTGCAGCCAGCCTCTCTCATGCCTGCAAGACCAACATGTAGCTGATGCAAGCTCCTGCTGGATGGACCGTGAGAAGTGGAAAGAAAGTTTTACAACCCATTTGCTTCTTCCTAAAGGGTTTGTGTCCTTCCCTGAAGAGCAAAAAGCAGGAAGCTTTGCCCACTATCTCCTACTAACGAAGAGCTGACAACTCTCCTAGTTTCCCACACACCTGGCAACTCTCCAGTCTGGCCTTCCAAACATCACCTGCACTGCTACAGCTTTTGCCAGCTTCAGAAAAATAATTTCTAACAGAAACATCAGAGGTTTCTATTTTATCATCAACATTTTCTGCACTGGTGTTTCACCTTCAGTGTTTTGCTATCATCTTTGCCACAATCACATTCTAGCATCTGCTGCGTCAGCATCATGTTTCAGCATCAGCATTTAACCATCAGCTGTTCCACCATATGGCATTAGAAGCATCAGCAACACAGCACTTAAAACACACACACGAGCAAACAAAAACCATTTGTAATTTCCCTCCACCCCCTGTTACCCTTTCTTCATGCCATATCCACCTTTCCCTGGGACAATACCATCCCTCAATGATCTCTCTTTTTTCCAGGAAGAAACACAGTCTGCAAGGAAGGAAAAAAACAAAGCAAATCCAAACAACTCAGTCCCTCTAGGCAAATTTGAAAGAGTCTCTCTTGTGATATGAATTTCCTCTGAGATTCACTGAAGCATTTTTAAGGTCCTACTCTATGAGAGCAAGCTAAGGGTCACTGACTGTCATGCTTTTAATCACAGCTGCCATTTGGCATGGGAGCTTCCCAGCAGCAGCGACAGCGAGCCTCCTGGAGAGCTCAACTGAACTGCCAACTAGCACATTCTTTACTGCCTTGGAGGATAAATTTAGGACACTCTTTAGACTGAAGTTCTTCAGAAAGGCCCGATTTATTTTGCAAACATTTAGTGTGCAGGACAGGCTGGTTGAAGTAAGCACCATTAGCACAACTGTCCTTCTGACTGGGCAACATTTTAGAGTGACATTGCAGAAGTCTGGGGAGAGTCAGGCTGTCTTTATGTCTGAAGACGAAATAGGAGTCTTAGGTATTACACCAGTCACACCATATACTATCAGTTTTTTCTCATGGAATTGAAATCCCCAGCAAACGGTAGCAAACACTGTCCTTTTTTGGGGGCTGAAATCTGCAAAACTAAGGCATGATTTAACTCACGACCAAATGAATTTGATATCTGCTTAGCTTACAAGCAATTATGTCTCAAGTTTGTTCTGAGCAGAGAGTGCCATTTTTCCACCTCATTGTAAAATTTGACAAATGCAAATTTTGTAGGCTTCATTCCGAGTGTGAAATTTTCCAACATGGTGTTGTTTATCTATGGAAAGCTGTAGCTAGTAAGATATCATAAGGAAAAATGCAGCAGAAAGGGAATTAAATGAGACATAGGGCTTTTCACCATTGTGGTCAGAGTCTAATCACTCCTTCCCATGCTTTTAAGAACAGTCAGTATGAATCAGTAGCTTTCCACTTTATAGTATACCAATGGAAAATGTCAATCTTTGGAAACCACTTAGGAACAAAGAAGCTGAACTGAGATTACCAGAGCACCAGAGAGCTGACAAAACCCACGAATAAAGAGTAGGATTAGCTGGCCTCTCATGGTGTAAATCATGATTAGCAATGCCATGGACACTGGTGCCAACAATTTAAAGAAGGAAGATTAATATAAAAGCTGTCAGAATTTACTCTTTGTATCATCAGGTCTCTAATGATCAACCTTATTTATTTTGATTCCAGGTTTAGCTCAGAAAATCTGAATATGCATCTGTAAAAGATAGCACTAGATTAGTTGACAGTATGCTAGTCTCTAAAGCCACCATTTTCACAAGAAGGGTGTGTCTGATCAAGCTGTTAGATGAAAGGCCCGGCATAGCTGGAAGCCTTGTGTGAAGATATCCAGAAAAGCAGCAAGAAGTCTCTGTCTGTAAAGATATAGTTCAATGGAACTTGAGAGGTACCTGTATTACAGTTATAAGGTACAGTTACGTTCCTTCTCAGTGAACTGGCTGAAGTGAGGGGTGGCCACAGCTACTCTCCAAAATATAAGCCAACCAGATTCTGTAGCGACTGGAAGGGTCTTTAAACCATGCCTCCTAATGAAGAAATTTTCCCATGTAGCTATGCTCTGGGAAGACCTGACTCATTGTTATTTTGTGGATTACAGGGATTTTCCACTTTAGTGCTTTCAGAACCAGTTTATTTCATAACTTTCTAGAATATAGGCTGCTATGTGACATCCCACATGGGGTGTGGGGAGGGAGGGTGGGGGAATCCTAGCAGCATGCTATCAGCGGTTATTTTACTTCTGTGAATAGATCCTTAACGAGCCCGAGATTCTCCACACAGAGCAACACTTTTTGCTGTAACATACCATATTTTTCTTCCAGAAAATGAATGCACTATGCGTTCCAGCCAACATAAGCGTTTGTAACCAGCAGAGTCTGCATCTGCACTACTACTCACTCCAACCTTGTAAATCGTAAACAGGTCTCTCACAAAGTCGGAAGTAACACTTCCAGCTGTAATGCTATTAACCTAATCCCTGGTAGTTATTACAGGAACTCGTGACACACAGCTTAGCAGATACCAGAAAATACAGTTTTCCCTCAGTAAAGTTGGAGTTGATCTTCATATGTTATAAGCATTATGAAAACCAGCTGAATTAAAATGTTGAAAGTTGGAGCTCTTACAGCTTTGGTGCCACGATGCAGAGGTGGGTTGTATCAACTTTCCTGGTGTATAAACATAATGATACAGGGGAGCATGTCGCTTACATGGTGCATTCAAGTTTTGAAGTATTTGCATTTAAACCCATACTACAACAATTTTCTTATATGCAACCCAAATTCACCATGTTTTTTCTCTGTGTGTATATTTTCCACCCTGAGAAACACAGGGCAAAATCATGGCCAAACTAAGTCAGAAGGTAACACTTTATATCTTATTAACTGTATTGGTAGGTTCTCATTTATTTTGAGAAACTTCTAGATTGCTGTTACAATGCAAAGGCATCAAAAAGTGGGTGGAAACAAGACTCAACTTATCCTAGTGGAACTAAATACATCTATGGTTGCCAAAAATTTGTACTGTTCTAAAAAGAAGTGCCTTGAAACTATTGTGTCTCACACATTTCTAAGGAGTGTGAAGATATCAGCCACTTAGTTCTAAAATTACTGTAGAGAGCTTCAGGAGAGAGGTGTTTCCTGTGGCCTTTCATGGAAACTTTGTTTTTGTTGGTTTCTAATGCTTTTCTTCCACTAAATTAAATTACTTTAGACTGAAAGTTCTCTGTTTGCCTTTTTTCTAGGGAACTGTACCTCCCACAGACATAATTCTTGGCAGTCTAACACCAGAAGAAGACTGGAAGCCTCACAGATGTGATATGAAAACGAAGGATTATCGTTATTATAAATAACGATACGATCTGTTCCTATGTCACTCAATCATGCAGACTGCTCTTACTGGGGCCCGCTAGTTGGAAGTCATTTTTGAAGCTCCACTACCAAAAGCCTGTGCAGTGCTTTGAGATACATGGGAAGCTACTGTTTTAGATGTGAAATGTGAGATCTTTAATACCTTTGCTGTGGGTTAGACTGTCAAAGTTTACTTATAGAACCAATTCTACCTTCCGTGACCGCTGGGTTGGGTAAGACTGGATGAAGCTCTTACATGAGGAGCACAGTGCGGGTCTCGCTGGCTAAGGTAAGTTACCTTAGAAGAAATCGGTGAAGAAACCTACACCTTCTGACAGTGGTAGGATCTTATTACCCCCTCAGAGTTAGGGACAAGTTGAAGGAAAGCAGGGAGAGGGAGCAACAGGAGCGGTGCCTCAGAAGCAGGGTGAACGCCAATGTGATTCATGGCATGACACAGCTTAGGAGTAAACCCTGCTCAAAGCTGGACCCAGGACCTGTAAGTGTAAATTCATGGCACCACCATCTTCTAATATTTCATTGGCACCTGAGCTGACAGCACAAACAGAGTGAACGCAAGGAAGAGTGTAAAAGCAGAGCGCTCAGAGCTCTTTGTTGCGTCCCATGTTTTGACTGTTGTGCTCTCTGTAAATCTGAACAAGACAACTTTTTTTCTCTTCCGAGAATCAGGCATTTGGTTCTGGAAAGTGGCCCACAAAAGAGGGTTCCCTCCAGAAAAGGAAGAAACATTCTTGTAATTTTAAATTAAAGTGTGCAATTACTGTTCTTTATTGTTGCCAGTTAAAAGAGATTTGCTACAGTTGCTTACACACACGTATAGGAGCTGAAAGGAACCAGCAGATTCTATAAGAAGGTTTCCTCCTGAGAGGTGTGAATTTCACAACAGCAATAAAAATGTTTACTACAGAGCGAGAGCTATGATTTAAACACAGACAAATGCTTATTTCCCTTCTGATAGCATTTTCCTTAGTTCTTTCTGACACATAAATACGCTGCTTGGGAAAAAGACCTGGAGTATTATTTTAAGATAAGATAGCACAAGTTCATAGTAATTAAGTCAAACTCTTTTTCTATGAAAAGTGAGTGAGCACGTTTCCATGGTAATTCTTTTCTTACCTTTTAAGACAAAGGACAGCTTAGAGCTACAGAATTAAGTCTTTTTCATCCCTTTCTTCTCATGTTTATACAGAAACTGTTTCTGTTTTAAACCATCAGAAGCTCATCTTTCCTGATAAATCCAGCTTCAATATCAATTTCTAATGCAAACTAGCATTAAATATTTAATGATTTAAAAATGAAGATGTACAAAGGGTTAACAAAAATACCGATTCCTGATTTTTCACAGTCAAATTATTTTCAGGTTAACACTGGAGGGAGGGTGGGGGTGGCACAAGTCTAACTAAAAGAATGTTACCTAATTATTGAGTTATTTCAAGGTGCGACTTCAGTGAGTTAATTGGCACTGCAACAAGAATGAATTTGGCCCAATGTAAATTCATCTCTTCTCTATTGTTAAGACTACTCAAAAGAATGTTTTTGAAACCTATTTCTGAATCCAACCATTGTGTTTCATTATGATTTTCTTTTGATTCTGTTACCATGTGAACAGCGAAATACACATAACCACAGCTCATAATCTCAGAATGTCAACCAAGGGGTATTTTGTGCTTCAGAACTGATTGGAGTGACTCAGTGTTCTATGAAAGTCCTTTGAAAAAAGTTATGTGTGTGTTTAGATCTAAAAATTAATTGGGGATTAAACAACCAAGAAGCAGGCAAGGGAAAATTTTGATCACCTCAAACTCGACACAAGATCTTTGCTTTGTGAAAAGCTTTACTGTAAACCCAGTCTTAATTGTGGATTAGATCTTGGACTGAAGTAAACTGGATTAGTTCCATTGACTAAAATGACTTAAATTTAGTGGAGTTACAACATACAGCTGAGTGACGCCAATTTTTATGAGCTGAAAAAATGGCTCTATATTTAAGACACTACTTTGTAGGATCTCAGTATGTGGATTACTCATAGCTTTTACATTCTATTTAAGCAGACAGCACCCATAAATCTACCCCACTAAGTGGCATAATGTCCATTTACTCATCATATAAATACTGATTACTTATTTATTAATTTTACTGTTAAGTTTCTTAAAGACACAGGCCAAGATTTCTAACTCCAGCTGAGGTGCTCATCACACAGACTGTGAATGCTTAGGACCCACGTTTACAGAGGGTAACCTGACAGACTCAGTGAAACAAAGCAAGAGCAAATGGGATTCTGGACTCCCTTGAGAACTAGCTGTAAGATTAGTAGCTAATTTTAGTTTACTGTTTGTGACAGTGCAAGAAATAATAGGAAGTAGCAAGTATTTCAGATCCCATATTGAATTCAGGGGGATTCTAATTATAAAGGCATCCTTTTGGTATTCAAAGTGAGTCAGTTCAAAAGTGGAATCACCTAAGAACAAGTATAGATCCAAGCAATGGCACTCACTTGGTACTGAACAACCTGTATAACTGCTGACTACATAAAGCCTCAGTGGGCTCCTTTACTGGACTGACTCAATAGCTCCCACACACTTAATTGAAGACCCAGGCTAGGAAATCCACAGTAAAACACACACAAATTGCAACAGCCCACAATAAGTCGTGCGGCAGCTGGCAACAGAAGGAAGAAAACTGGATGATTTTGGCCTCTGCCGTCTTTTGCTGGTTTATCTACTGTTTTAATATTCTCAGGAAAACTTGGTGCTCACACCAAACTGGGGTAAACTGAGCTGGGTCACAAGACCTTTCTTTTGCTGCCAAAAGGTCACAACGTGGTTGCAATGAAATACATTTTTCAGAAGCCAGTTGGAAAAGATTTTCAACTTTTTTTTTTTTCTGATTTAACTCAAATCTGCACCATTCTTTCTAATAGAAAGTGTAAGTGGGATTGTTTTCCTTGTTTTCTTTTTTCTTTTTTTTTTTTTTCCCCCCACATAGTTACCTGAGAGTTACCAGACATGTACATTAACAAAGAAAATGTTTTTCCCTGTGGCAGACATGGATATGGTAATACAGAAAGAATCTGAGCAGTAGTTTCCGTACTGTTTTTAGTACTGCTAAAAGCTCAGTAGAGACCAAGAGCAAAAAGGTGAGATGAAAATATTCATGACTCTTGTGCCCTTTGGACTATGACATCTTTCATTTAACAACAGCTATTCTTAACTTGCATTCTGTAGCTTACTACAAACTACATGTCTTTCTCTAGTCATTTTATGCAGCTGTTAGATAACAGAACCATCTCTAGAAGAACTGTTGGGAGAGAGTGGAGGAGAAACATTACTCCCTTCAGTAAGTCATTTCTCCTTAGGAATGCTGAAGGGCTTCTCTCATCTTCACTGGAGAAAAGCAAGCAGTTCAAAACACTGTCAGAGCTGAAAAGCCATCGGGGCTGTGTAATTCCTGCAAAGAGCAGAAAAAGAAAAATTGCTTGCCTTTGAGAGAAGCTGTGAGAGATTTCTGGAAGTGTTTCTGGATCAGGAAAGAGAGACAGATCTGGGATGCATTCAAGGCAGTTTCTGAGTGCCAGCAAAGGCATTGGGCTGAGTTCAATGACCTGACTATAAAATGAGATGGGTAATACTGCCAGCTCTTTGAAAGAAAGATTATCTGGGTTTATTCCCAGCTGTGCTACAGAATCCCCATGTAACTCTGGACAAGTCACTTAAATTCAATTTTCTTCTGTTTACCTGTCTAAAAAATCAGAGAGCAGAGTAGATAATTTTCCCCATCCACTTCCTATTCAGATTATAAATGCTTCAGTGCAAGACTGCTCTTCCCTTACGTGGAGTGCCAAACACCAGGTCAGCAAGGTTCTCCCCTCAGCTGGAGCCTCTTGTTTCTAACATAATACAAATTACAGTAACTGCTCATTTCCTCCTTCCTGCGCCAAAGACCTCCCTTCCCCCTTGCTTTTTCTTCCTTCCAAAAATAATTCTTAGGTGTTCCCACTTTCACAGAGTCCTCTGCCACTGTCCATGGCCAGATGCAGGCCATGTCTTCTCTACTCAACTAGTTTCAAGTAGAAAGAGAATGATGGGTGGCCAGCTTCACTGGTTCAGCTCCACATCCACACTGAAATGTCATTTCTTCCCAGGGAGGAGACAAGGAAGAACAATTATAGATGGCGGTTATTTCTATTTAAGTGCAAAACCCATGACTTTTATATAACTTTTCTTGTATTATCATAATGTTAACAGCTTTGGCAAACAACTTAAACCGGAAGAGCTGCCAAATTCTCAAGTGGCCACTCTTGATTTATAAGCTGCAATTATGTTTGTCAGCTGATAACCAGAGACCAGCTCAGTTTTCACCAACTCAGTGGACTGGAAGTGAATATTTTATTACCTTCTACACAATATTTCTTTTCAGATATAAAGTGCTTTCAGTAGACAGCGACTTTTCCAGCTGGAGCAGCAGGAGATGATTCTTGGTCAGCAGGGCAGAAACTGAATGCCTTTGTCACGTGACAATGCTAAGAAAGCACAAAAGCAATTCTTCTAATCTTTTTAAGATTATATTTAACTTTGTGAGCTGTTCTCAACACCACACTTCTCTCACTTTATTCAGTACTGTAAGCCTTCTTTCCAGGACTTTCCTGCCTGATCAGTGTCATTCACTGCCTTATTTTCTGCTATGGACACAGGTTCTGTGAATAATCTTTGTTTCTTCTTGATGTCTCTGCCTACCTATCTAACAGCCTGGATGCATCACAAGCACCACCACAAAAGAATCCTAGGCACGCTCCAGAAATAAATTAACTTTCCATTTTCAGATAACAACTTCCTGGGGAAAAAAAAAAAAAAAAAAGAAAAAAAAAGGCAAGCTATTCTTCCTGTGGTTAGCAGTAAATTGACATTCACTGAAAATTACTGTTCATTTCAAACATATTCCTTCACTGCAAAGACTTGATCCATGGTGCATGCTGAGGTAAGATACCACTGTAAAGCTCCACTTCCACAAAAACACAGTGAAATTAAAAATGAAATTAAAAAGAGAAAGAGGTCTACCTAAAGCAGAAGTTCCAGGATAACAAAGAATAAAGATTCGATAGAGAAATATTCATAAGTGACGTCAGCTCTGCAATCTGGAGCAAGTGCTGCTTTTTTGACTTAATAACAGTGAATGTCAAATTCTTCAGGAAAGGAATTTGCAAAGTCTTGGTAACAAGTCTGCCGTGGAACTAAATCACAGTGCATTCACCGCAGTAGATTATCTGTCAGTCATAAAATCAGTACTTTCCAAGTCGCCTCTTAGCATGGCTCAATATATAGACACAGATAAAAATATTTATAAAACCCAAGCATATCCACCAATATAATGCCACTTCCTTAACTGATTTATAACTTCTATAACTTCAATCTTCAAAGGGAAAATCTGCAACAAGCAATCTGACACTTGTATGACAGTAATAAAATTATCTGTTTAGAGAAAAAATACCATTTTCGTTGGCCAAATAATATAAAAGAATTGAGAAAACAACAGCTGGATCATACTTTAAAGAGAAGCAAAAAACCCCTCCAAACCTACCTAGATGGATCAAATTCCTAAGCTGGAAAAAGTCAGATAGCCTGATTCTCATTCCATACAGACATAAATCAGGACTAAACATGCCAAAAGCCAGATCGGGGTGTTAATCACACTGATGGAATTGCAGATGTCATCAGTGGGATGGAGACAACAAAAGTAGTGTTAATGAGATTAGAGCCCATCCAAATGGTACTACCTCCACGAAAAAGGATAATCAGGCTTTGATTAGACAACTCCTGCATTATCACTTCAAAGCAGATGCAGCAAAATATGTTGATGGAAGAAAAAGCATGGATAGGGAGCGTACTGTGTGATGAATGAAGAAAGAGGAAAACACAAACATATTACCACTGGCCAAAAAGAAAAGAAAAACCTGACATAGGAAGGAGAGCCAGGATTGAAGACGTCAGCCTTAAAGCAAGTGATCGTGGTATCACATTGTGTAGCAGAGGTAACAGCAAGGTGCCTCATGGACAAAAATTTCAGTTCTGACAAACATTCAAAAAATGGTGGATGGGTTCAACTAAAGTTTGGAGACAAAGGTACCAGTAAAGGGGGGAGATTTATTATTGTTTTCTGATTCAGTTTGCCTACAATCCTTGATGAAGCCTAAGGAAGGTGCAAGCTGGGTGCCTGCAGCCTGGGTGGCGGCGGGGCCCTGGAGAAACGGGATGTCACTGCTGCACTAGCATCACTCACGGACAAAGCGTGGGCTGGCCTTGAGGCAACCCCTCCATGTGATCATGGAGGGCAGAAATGTCACTTCTGGAGGGTGTTACTGTAAAGAATGGCAAAACCCTCCACTGGCACAGGAAGGGAGGGCGATATGGAGGGGCAGATATAGAAGCATTGGCTAAGACTGGCAGTCACTGGTCTGACCAGGTGCTCTGTACTCCACCAGCAAGATGATGTGGTGTCTGCATAGTCAGTACTGAGGAGGCACTTACCTTGGGGTGTGTGAAATTCGTTCCCAAGCCCACCAGAACTTGGTAACTCCTGGTAAAATCTGAGCCTTACTTCCCACTAGGCACAGCAGTGGATGTGCTAGCACCAAGCCTGGCACTGGAGATACAGACAGACAGCAGCAGGGCACAACCCCCCCAAAGGGCGAGTGCTCACTGGTGCTACACACTATAGACCCACTGCCATTGAATCATCATAGCTTTATATGCTGCCTATGGCCTCTAGTTCCTGTATAACTGGAGAGACTACAGGTGTAAACCAAAAACTGTTCCCTGCTGCAGTATGCATGGATACAAATTTAAAATATATCCTGTCTTGTTTTTGGCTGAGATAAATCAGCACAGCCCTGCTGGTCCCATTCCTCCCTGGGTAGCTGGTGCACTGGGACTTCACACTTTACCTCACTCTGCTTTAACTGCCTGTGACAGTAACATGTCCAAGCACACAGCAAAATACTGGGAGGAAGGTCTGGGAGGTGGAGGGAGCTCATACCTCTGTGCCAGCACAAGCAAGCCTTGCATTGCTTTCCAAGAAACAGGCTTAGTCAAATAACTTGCAGAAGTGCTTAGCTCGAACTGGGGGCTGGTTTGAACAGAGCATGGGCCCACTGATTTCAGAGAGATTGCAGAGAATTTGTCTTTCTGAGCATGTTTTGCCAAATTAAGCTCTGGAGAACTATTTCCATAGTTTGAATGAAGATATACAACTTTACCTAGTGGATATTTAATTCTCTGTCTGACAGACAGGAAAATCCTTTCAGAGAATTTTATTAATGTCTAGCTTTTCTTGTGCACTGCCTGTGCAGGTTTCTTGTAACACAATGGCCAGAACTGTGAAATTTCATGATATTTGCCAGGCAAATTGGAACTACAAATGATGCTGTAGCTGCAGTCTTTGCTTGGCTAGTAGACCTGAAAAACCACGCTGATCCTTCTTGAGTGCAGTAAGATATAACCTTTACTTTTGCACTACATCTTCTTTCTTTAGATCATTTTTGTCATTCAGAGCATTGGCAATCTTTCTGGCTAGGTGAGCACAGAAATGTTCGGGTTATAATGTATGGAACATCTGAAAGGTGTGACAAGGAAAGGATGCGTTGTAAGTATCTCAGAGAGATTACAGGGAAGGGAGATGTGGTATTGTAAGAAGTATTTGAGAGGCAGGACGAGGAACAGATATGCAGTGTAAGGGGATCACTGACATAATACTATAAAGAGCACTCGGCATCAAGGGATAGAAGACATTTGAGAGATACAGTAAGGAGGAGAATTACTATACAGAGTATCTGAATGATGGGAAAAGAGATATGTGGTATTCCTGAACTTTTTATCATAACCGTAGCATTCACCACCAGTTGCAAGTTATTCAGGAACTAGTACGTTCCTTTAGGTGGCAGGAGACTGATAAAAACACTGAACAGGCTATTGGCAGTTTTGGAGTTACTTAGCCATGATGTATGACTGAAAATGTGCTGGGAGAAGCCTGATGTGGCAAGGTGCTAAGCACCTTCAGCGAGGACATCAGGGGACAGGCTTTACAAAGGTGCTGAGCAGCCAAAATTCCAGTGAAATCAATCAGACCCACGGGGAGTCACCACCCCTGAAAAATCAAGTTGTGGGAGTTGAAGGCACCCAGCAGGTTTGGGTCTGAAGTGTCACATTAGGGATGTGACAGCAATATCTAATAAATCTCTCTCCACACACATATACATGAGCACGTGCACACAGACGTGCATTTTGCCATACTCCTCCATCTTCCTTTGTTAAAAGGATAGAAGTGTAACATTTAACTAAGGCAATCAGAGAAGTGGTAATTATCACAGTGGGTCTGAAAACCTTTGGCAGCCCAATAGTGGGAGGGAAATGCAGCATATCTTGAAAGACAGTACAGACATGAAGAAAACTTTGTTCTTAACTACAGCAACCTGCTTTTATTATTTTATTCCTCCTTTAACAACCAGAAATTGTGAATTGCAGCACAGTTGTGCACATGCCTTGAGATGAGAAAAATTCTCTGCTTCTATCTACTAAATAGTCTCAAATCCTAGTATATATGCTAAGTGCAGATCTTATGGCAACCTTTCGCTTGGTTGAACATTTCCTACATCTCCCAAAGTACTGTCCTGTCCCACCCTTCAAGGCAAAGCAATGCGTACAATAACGACACTGTACAAATACAGCGTGACAATGCTAATCTAAGTGTGGGTCAAAACACTGTCACCAACACTAGCTTTCTTAGGCTAGATGAAAGGAGATAACAACGGTGACCCAAATCCTGCAGCAGTGTAAGCCAGGGCGGGTTTAGCTTCTTGGAAAACGCATATGCGGTGAGCAACAAAATAAAACACCTTGCTTATTCATGCCAGTTTTTACACTTGCTGTTGACTAAATGATGGTAAATACCCTCTTCCATAAAGTGTATCTCCTTTTTCCTCATGTCTTCGCACAGGCTACATGACACCTCATTTCTCCCAGCAAAACTTTTGACAGACAGTCTCCTGCGGCACCTCCTTATAGCAGGGTAATCTGTGCCAGGTCCTGGAGACCTAGCACACTTGTCAGAGGTGGTTGTCTTAGCTCTCCTTTGTTGCACTGTTGTGAGTTTGCTATCATGCTCATGCTACACAAGCACGAAAAACATTGTACATTCTCCAGAAACTTCAGCCCATGTGGAGAAGTCCCTTTGCCTGGCACGTTCACACTGCTCTCCTGGGGAGTTCATTCTGCACCTCTGAGTAGGCACTCGAGGACATCTGGTTTCAGATCTCAGTCACAAGCTGATCTTTTCTTTAGGACTCAATCCCTAAAGATCACAAGAAGGACTCTTCAAACTTGGATTAGTGCAATTTGCCTTTCTCACCTTTCTTTTGTAATTTTTAAAACTGCTCTTATACAATTCCTTTTGCAAGAAGTACAGCACTTCTCAAACCTGAATATAAAATTAACTGGAAATACTAACACTGTAAAATGACTATTCTTACTGATCAGCCCTCAGATGTGTTCTGATATATCTCACCTTCTGTACAATATAAATGTAGTTCCACTTGGCTCATAGCAATGCCTCTTCATGATAACACTTTCCATAATACTTGATAAAGCCAGACCAGTCAGTCAAAGACTGTTCTCAACATAATGTCTCTCCAGACTCCTTGGCTTAGACAAGATTTCTGGAGAGGTGTCAAGGTTACTATGAATTCTTGAAGCTATCAAGAAGTCATAGTAAAGTAATGATTTAATATCTGCCCATTAAAAGATAACTGAATAAAACACCATCCACCATGGCTAGGGTGATCTCCCGCTGCACACAACTCCAGGTAAGTCTGACTGCGTTCAGAAGGATGAACAGAGCAAAACCAGAAAGACTACATCTAGCAAACCAGCTGCTGTTGCCTAAGGGAAATTGCCAGCCAGTTAATGCGTGGCTATTCGTGTGAGTAAATTAGATGTCAAGTCACTTCTGTTCTCATGCTGTTGTACTTTGTAGAGCTGAACAATCAGCAGACTGATCTCACCCCAGAAGCAATGCTTTTTGATGGCATTTGATCTTGAAGAAGACATTGCTGTAGAAGAGAGCTGCTCAAAGATAAGACAGAGTAATCATGATACCAGCTCAGCTAACTGCAATAAATCTGTTTTTTCTACCTTGTAACATCTCTGGCATTCCCCTAGATAAGGCACAGATTCCCTCCTTTGAGCACATTTGGACCGAGAGAACAGCATGTTAGGAACTCCTTTGCCTTTTGCAGGTCTTTTTCTCATTCTGCTGCATGTTTGTTTATCATTAGCACGAATTATGATGGGTGTCTGTACAATTTGAACAACCTTTTCTCTAACAGCATCATCTCAGTCTTTTTTCTCTCTAAGCTTCAGTTCACTACAAGGGCTGTGACAGCTTTTATGTTTAACAGAATCTTTAGTCTGGCAATCACGATTAACTCGTCTCTACAGAGAAGTGCTATTTTAATAAGACCAAGTGAAGAGTTCTAAGAAAATCTTTTCCCTTTTTTTTTTTTTTGAAGACTTTTACACATCTAAGAATTAAGACTCTAACTAAAGTTTAGATACAGCATAGCCAATTCTTCTGTTGGCCCCTTGAAATATTTTGGAAGGTTTCCAGCAGACCCAATTATTTCAAATATGCTTCAGAAGTTACATTAAGGCCAGCATAACAGAATCTGTGAATGTATTCAGTCCTTGCACTCTTCTGACCTCTGATTCCTTTCCAAATAAAATGTTTAACAATACTTTTTTTTCTCTTTTTTTTTTTTTTTTTGCATAGGATCTTCTGGCGCTCAGGCACTGACATTATTTGAGATGTACATTCTCCAAAACCTAATAGCTTCTTTAGGGGTCATGATTATGTTTTGGAGCAATAACAAATCGGGAAACCTTGTTCCACCACCATGCTTAGACAAAATAATATATTGTCCTTTCTTAGGATGCTCTTAAAAAAACTTCATAAACACCAGCTTGCCTTGAACTAGCCTCATTTACCAGGTACTAAAGTCGTCATCCTAAAAAGCCAAACATCCTCTTCCAAGTTCGAGAAAGAGCAAGACCAGGAACAGGTAAAGAACCGAGGTGATCTGAATGCTAGACACTACATTATCTCCCCTAATATTATTCAAAACAGGGTGAATAACTTCTCATTACACAGGAAGATTTGGAAATTAAAAAATAATGATGTAGAAGGAAGGCAAATATGAGTCTTCATCTCACTTTTCCTTCTTCTCTCTCCCAGTTCATAGACCAGAGCTCCTAGATGCTTAGCCTCAATTGTAGGAATTATCCAATCTCTGTACAATACCTACCTGAGGGGCCAAAAGTTTCTGAACAGCTAGGCCAGACAGAGGATGAGGTCATGTTAGGAAAAGCTTGAGAAAGAAAGTAAAAGCACAGCAGGGATTCTACTTTTCAGGTCTTTATCACACACCATGATGCTATACAGAAAGATTTTTGTCAAAAGAACACAAATGAAGGAGAAATCTAGAGTATCTAATAACTCTGTAACGAAATAGTCTGATAAAGGTTTTGTTTGGCTTGTTTTGTTGAAAACCCTACATAAATTGATCTGGAAGCAAAGCAAGGGCCGGGGGGATTTCTCTTCTTTTGTCACAACTGTAGTTTGTTCTAATGCATGAAGCATTCAGCTCCAGCCAGACTTCTTGAGACATCACAAAAAGATCAATAATCAGCAGAGGTCTGTGATGTTTCCGAAAAGTGGGAAGAGTAAAGAAAAGGTGGGTAAAGCTATAAACAATATGAATCTACTGGTGGGACTGGTCAGCCAGCTTCCTAAAGCAGTTAATCTTTTCTAGGGAGATTTCTGGTCCTTGCCTTTCTTGTAAAATTCATTCCTGCATGAACAGTGCAAGATAATCACATTGGAACTGGATCAGTGGAGAAGTGTGAAAAATGTGGCAGCATTCAAGTTTCTATTTGAGAAGAGGCATTTACCAGTCTTGGGAGAGAGAAAATAAGAAAGTGTATAATTCAACATTTCCTTTTGATCTGTAAACTACTTTTTTCTTCCGAGTTAATTTGCTTAAAAAATGCACAAAGAGGGAGGGCAAAGCAAAAAGTAAATGTGCTAAAATGTTTGACAGAAATTCAAATGTTTGTGAAGAAATGCATTTGTTATTCCGTGCACAGAGAGCATCAGTATTTGCTTTGCTTTGTTGGGTGCATAAAGATAATGGCAGAAGAGGTCTTAACACATTATTAGATTTGAGACAAATTCACAAAAGTGATGCCCTTTGTCCGTTATAGAAATGTGATCCACTCTAACAACATCACTGTGAATGCACAGTGCAAACCACTAACACGGATGCTGTGCACTGGGGCAAACTTAGGTTTTCAAAGATATTGCTTAATCCAGTAAATTACTGGAGGATATATTGAGGGAGCCTCAGTAATGGAAGCACTCTAGCATAAATTCCCATACAGAAGACATGGCCTGGGGAAATGACAGAGAGATGGGTAATATCCTAAACAAAAACAGTGAACAAACTGTCTTGGATCAGATTATGCTTGTAGGAAGGTAATACCACCTATACTGGGCTTCCCGACCTCTTCTTTGCGTTAATATCATGCATGGAAACACCACAGGCCATACGAGCTCCACAACAGTAAATGCAGAAGGATTAGCAGTATGTTAGCAGCAGTCACGTTCTTTCCATGAGCTCAAAGGCCAACAGCCTCAAGGCAGGTTTCTTGGGGGATGGAGAAGACTGGATGTGGAGCTCTGCTGCTGAATGGAATATTTCTTAGCTAGCTACTGTGTGGGACAGAGGTGAAGGAGAAGGACTTGGAAATGCAAAGCCTTGCTCATGGAAGATGACCTTTTTTCCTAACGCACAGGAACAGGAGATTCCATTTGAGCTAGACACACTATATGAATACACGATCACAATCACTCCAGTTCATTACGATCACAATCACCCCAGTTCGTTATGACCACAATCACTCCAGTTCATCCCATTGCTGCACACATTACTGTCACAGAGCTAAAAACCAGATCTGCAGTACCTCTGCAAACAAACATATTCACTGCAAACCTTGCTCTAATATCACCGTAATCTACTGTACCCAACGTGAGGAAAGTACAAATGAAATGTTAGGCAGGAGTGTTTGAGGGCTCACTCTAAATGGTAAAATCCTTTTGTTACACTCGCAACTCCTGCCTAAACTGAGCTTACCAAGACATCCCACCTGAAGCCAGTCAGCCTAGGAACCAAGAACACCTAGAACACCTAGGAACCAAGAAATGCCGGGCTCCCAGTTCGCACTGTGCACCAGAGCTGCTTATTCTCTTCACTGACAGAAGGAACACATGGATCTAACATCAGTGCTGTATGACAAATGCTGTGGGACAGAACCAGGTGATGATACCTAAAACCTCAGCTCCTAAGGCAGAAATAAACTGGGTTCAAGTAGATTATTTTTGCTGGTTCCATACAAGCCACTGGAAATACTTCAGAGCAATCTCCAATTTCTAGCATCTAGGTGTTATTTTTTTTTTTTAAAGAAAATATCCAGCTTCTTGCTATGTTATAATAAATTAAAGTGAAACCCAACATTAAGTCAATTTGGGCTCTAGAGTATTTAAAATCTGTATCCCAATTTTGTGATTTAGACCTATTTATATGTAAATTAAAAAAGGAAAAGATTACTTCCCTATTATTTCCCTTATGATAAATTAGCCTGAATTAGTGATGAAAATAAAGAATTAAATCTTATATTGCTTATGTTTTGCCTCATTTACAAATGTCATAAGAGCCCATTAGACACTTAAAAAAGTATGTCAAGTAAAAATAAAATTCTCTACAGAAAACAAAGTAAAATGTTTAATGGTATAATGAAGACTCATTAATGTAATGTTTATTTTTAATATTAAAAATTCACAAGAATTGTCATAGCTCTTGTCTTAATCAGATGAGCTTTTGTAATATTTATTTGTGTTGTAATTTCATAAATATTTATACATCAATTTTCAAAATTTACTGGTTTTTGCTTTATTAAATACATTTTAAATTTGTCAATATTTAAGGAATATCTTTTCCATGTGTGCAAGCCAGACATTTTACAATGCCATGGAATCACAAGCGTGGGTAGAGAAACTCAGAAGTACAAGGCTCTGAAAGTAACTTTTCTATACCTGCTACATGATACATCCTATTTCTTTCAGGATATATGTCAACTTGGAAATGGTGTTAAATGTGGAGCATAGAGAATCAGTCCCCTCATTGCCCACATCCTGCACTCTGTGTGTTTCCCAGAGGGTGTAAGTAGCTGGTTCAGCCCTGAATGCCCTGTTTGCACTCCTAGGTATACAAACAGGGCCATAATCTTGCCTTAAAGAGTTCTTCCATAAAAATCCCAACATGCAAAAAACCCCAATCTATTACTGAGAGGAAGGTGAGTCTCCTGTTCCTCTTGGCTCACTGGGCTATGCTCTGCTCAGAGAAATTAAGGCACAGTGCAGCAGTACATTTTAATTTGTGCTTTATCAGGGTTTGCAAACTTAGCAAGACTGAGTCAATCAGGAATATGAACAACAGACTTTCTTGAAAGACAAAAGTATTAGAGACAGCATTCTGAATTTAATTTGTATTTAAATAAATACAGTATCGAGTCTATCCATGACTACTGGAAGCCCTTAAAGAGTCCTTTCGTCACAGAAAATCTCCCACACAGGTAACTCTTACAGATGAATGAAGTTAACAGCACACATACTTGGGGAAACTGGTACAAATTCATACACTGCTTTAGAGAATGGGCACAAGGCACAAAACTACTTTAATCTCCTCTCAGCTTTGCTGCTTCCTACATCTTTACCTGTAGATAGAAATAAAATTTCCCACTGTATTAATTAAGGATAAATTTGGCAAACACGTAGAACGCGTGAGGCACAAATGCAAAGCTGTGCTACTCAAAGTGTCTTTGAGCTTATGAGCTTGAATACTGTAAGTGCTATCCATACTAGGCTGGTACTTCCCAGGCTACGAGACGCTGGTTCTCAGCAGAAGTAATTACACGGGGTGAGCATATATATGCATACATGTGTAGCCATGCCGCTCCGCACTGCCTCAGGTGTTGCTAAGAGGAACATGCGCTGAGCACTGCACTGTGCCATGTAAACACAACCTTTAAGATGACGGGCCACAGCACCTGCTGAAATCACAGCCATCTCTCCCGCAGCTCCCATGTTGGGTATCCCAGTACCCCTGTGCTCTCTGCAGCAAGCATGAAGAACCTTTAAGTCACCCAGAAGACCAAGGTCCACCAAGTAATTTCCTTTTAGGTCTCTTGCTCATGCCAAATGAACTGCAGAGGTTTTACACATCTACCCCAGGTGCTTATTCCAAGAGCACTGATGCCTCTGGTCTCCTCCCATTACTGCTGGGGAGAGACTGCCAGCTCCAGTGGCCAAATCAGCCTCCGCTGGACACCAAGTGAGTGAAAGGTGCTGCTTATCGCCCCTTGTACAGCCATGAAGATGGCAACTGCCTTCCTCACACAGGGTCCTCAGTTAAATGCATGAAATTAGGTGGGAGGATTTCCTCTAAAAGGGCTAACAACATATAAATAGACAACTAGAAAATACAAAACCTGCCTATAGTTCTAGGCCCTTCTGATACACCACTGAGAGCTAAAGACCTAGATATCTTCCAGGAGAGTTTTCCACTTCATCTCTCTTGATTTGCCATCCTCATTATAATTCGAGTAGTAATATTCATAAACAGTAATTATTTATATATAGTTATGGACCGCTTGATTTTGATTCTCTTCTCACTTAAGCTATAAATATGGAATAAATTTAATATGAGCAAAAAAAAAAAATTAAGACCCTAAAGACTGGAGTATATGTAAAATTACTTGCAGTCCTCTAACTTTTTAAAGTGATTTTTTACTTTCATATTCTCTTGGGTTGCAAACACTACAGGGGAAAGTTTACATCCAATCAAGAACACATTTACTGAAGTGCTTAAAAATGCAAAGCAGTTCTGCTAATATTAAGTTTTCTAACTCTATTTCTCCTGGATTAAAAACAAAGCAAGTCCTTTTATCCCTGACATTTTAGCATCTGGAACACATCAAAATGTTTCTTCTACTGCACTGGAAAGAAATTCTAATTTTCTTGTCCTCCCGTGTTTGAGGCAAAGAAGCTAACACAGAATTTACAAATTGAACTCCTTTGCATCTTCAGGGAGAAAAGAAGAAAGAAACAAGATACAAACACAGAGAGAGATCTATCCCCGTGTGTTGGTACGGAAGACACAGAAATGGCCTGTAGACCTTCTGAACCTGGTTTTGACATCTTTGGTTTTGAGATACAAGTTTAAATCATGCACATTTTATTGAACATACAGAGGACCTAAATAAATAGCTGTGCTATTTAGGAGGTCAGACTAAATGATCTAAACCCTTCTGGCCTTAAAACTTTCAAGTCAGATTTACAGGCCAGTTCTGAGATTCAGATTCAAAATGGAAGAAACACTTGGCTGGTTCAGGAGACATCATGAGGATTTCACCACTTCAGTTCAGAGCTTACGTACTGGGCTTGTGTGTTGTGGGGTTTTGGTAGCTGAGGAGGGGCCACAGACAGGCTCCTGTGAGACCCTGCTAGAAGGTTCTCTGCCCCAAGTTGGAGCCTCCCCTGGTCATGGCTGAGCTAGTCAGCACTTCTGTGATTACAGTATTTAAGAGAGGAGAACAAAAAGAGAACCGGGAGCAGAGAGATACCCAGGTAGACCCCCAGGTCAGTGCAGAAGGCAGGAGGAGGTGCCCGGAGCAGAGGTTCCCCTGCAGCCCATGGTGAGAGGGCAGGCTGTGCCCTGCAGCCATGGAGGGT